>NW_007248186.1:849869-947478 GCF_000164805.1 Carlito syrichta
AAAGTAGACACTCGGCAAACTTCCGCCCTCGCCCACGCTCCCGCCATCTCCTTTCTTCCCTGCTTGGCTTAAAACAGTAGTTTCTGAGCCTCCCGGGGGAAGGGATCAGAAGGCATCTTCTTTTTTTTCCTCCTTCCCGTCGACTCTTACAATTTACTGTCCCTCTCCCACTTGTCTTCGTAAGTAGCTTTTGTAACACGAAGGTCTTTGTCGAAAACCGTTGCCGGTGTTTATGGCAAAATGTCGCCCATGTGGCGGCTGAGACACACAGAGTCCGTGGTGTTCCAGATTCCTTGCCATTCCCTTCGCTCTTCCCCGAAGATGCCGAGGAGTCTCGCCGATTGTTGAACGGGTTGCACGGAAATCATTTCGCGTCCAGTGTTCGTTTTCATTCCTGAAGTACAGGGACCTATTTGGCGAATGCAGGCAAAACTCCGGGAAGTCCAAATTTCTAAGTGCTTTGCCTGATTTTACCGTTTTGTTGTGTCCGTGTGACACGGAATCTCTGTGTCAAGTTACCTGGATAGCTTTCGTGAATTTTTGCTCCTCTGAAGTTCTTCCCTCGGATCGAAGTTCAGGAATTTGTCCTAGGTGTGGTGTGTAAACCAGGATAGGATGTACTTCTTGATGCTTTCCCATATATTTAGTTGGTGAATAGAAAGCAAAAGTATGTCACGTTTCAATTTTATGCGTACTTCAGTTGACTGTATTAGACAGTGAAATAATAAAATAGCGTTGTAAGACTGGCACCCCCCTCCCCTGCCCTGTTATGCCCCAGCAAATGTGTCACTGACCCTTAGAACTGGAAGAAACTTTAAAGAGTACAATCAGCTCCATTAAAGGAATTAGAAATGGAGAACAGAGTTAAGGTGGCTTGTGCAAGTTTACAGCAGGATCTAAAACTCTGTTTTCATTTTCACTCTGCTGCGTAAAACTTAATACTGTAGTTAAGAGTCATTACGGCTTATTTTAATGACATTTATAAAGGGTTGGTAAAGTAGGGAACACTTGGTTCTTGATTCCTCTGAAGCAAAAATAAGTTGCTTGTCATTTGGCTAAGATAGGACTCATGTCTCTCACAGGGGGTCAGATTGGAACAAAGTATACTGGGAGGGAATGAATTCATTCATTTGTATTTGTGCATATATGCATCATTTAAAATGCTTTCCTTGGGATTAGTGGTCTCATGATAGTATGCGTTTGCTTCCTTTCTTTTTCAAAAGCAGATATCCTTAGTAAAAATGTTGACTTTGGCTCTATGTTGGTAACTTTAATGATTCCCTTGTATATTATTTTTATGCTTTATAATTTTAAGTCACTTGTTGACTGTTATGCAATCCTGCAGGGTTTTGTTTTTTTTTTTAATTTAAACCCTGGTAGTTGGCAAGGTGGTTATATCCGAGAGCATAGGCTTGTCAATCTTGTGAACTCTGCTGCCAGACATGACTGTCCCATTTCTCCAGTATTGAAAAGGAAAAGTATTAATTTAGTGGATATTTCTCTTATGTTCATGCCTCTAAACTACTTGGGGCTTTATTTACTCCTGGGGTATTTAACTTTGACATCAGGTGAAGTTGTAAGATTGTGTTACATATTCCAGCCTCATTCATTTTTTCATCAACCCAAAGGCAACTTTACAGTTGAAGTATGGAAAACCTTTTTGAGATTAGGGACATTTTTCATTTTGGTGTTGAATTTAGATATTCCTACCTGATAAGAGCTTTTCCTGTTGATTGTGAAAAAGTAGAACTAATTTATTAATACTGTGATAACGTATGTAGAGTATGGTGCGCCTGACACCATTCTAGATGTTTTATATGTACTACATACATTTTCACTACAATCCTATGTGGTAGGTTAGGTTAAAGTAACTTGTCACAGTGAACACAAGAAATACCTGTATACAAAGGTATGAAAAAAAAGATAGTCTCTCAAATCTTCATCTCCATCTTTGGAGAACATTTTTTGGTGACCATTTTTTAAAGATCTCTGCACATTGACTTAGAAATATGAACTATGTTTTATTATCAGTGGGATCTTTCAATGTATTTTGCTTTTTTTTCAGTTAGAGATGTCATTAACTATAGGTATACATTATCTTTTTCACTGGCTGCCATAGTACTCCATTTGTAAAGTTGTGTGTACCATCACTTATTTAACCAATATGCTATTTGTTGATTTTCAGTCACTATTTTATAAATGAAAAATATAATAAACATTTCTATACATATATTTGCACACTTAGATCCTTAGGAGAGAAGTTCCTGGAAGTAAGATTGACAGACAAAAAGCAATGGTTGTTTAAAATATTCCAATTTTGATGGCCAATTTACATCTTCATTAGCTGTCCTTCGCGGCCTATTAGGATTCCATGTAGAATTTTAGCTGGTATTATAACTTTTAAAAAAATGTTAGCCAACATTTATTGGGCATTTATAGTGTGTCAGACAACACTTATATTACATATATTAACTCATTTAATACTTTTGATACTCCACAAAACATTAATATCCACATTTTATAGGTGAGGAAATAAATAAATGGTCATATAGTTAGCTTAAGGTCCTGAGCCAGGATTGAGCTGAGGCACAGTATGGAACAGTGAATTCAACAACTGTGCCATGTGGCTATTCTATTTTTAAAACACTGATTTGATACCAGTTTTTTAAACCCATTGTACCTTAGTAAATCTTTAAGAACAAAACTCCTTTATAATGAAAGTGCCTTTTTTAAAAAAAACGTGCGCCTGGACGATAGCCCATATATATTTATGAGACAGAGTTTGAGTTCCCCTTTCCAGATCTTTAATTTTTATCCTCCCGCCTCCATTGAAGATAGTTTGAACTATAAGCAATATTTCTAGGTGATTGAATGTCTTCTTCATCCTTCTTGTTGCTTTCTTATTTTAGTCAGACTATTGTTTCTTTTTATTTTGCAGATTAGTAAATTGAGGCTATGCATTGTTCACAGTTTGCAACTGGGATCCCAGTACTTTTTCACTCTTAACACCAGAGCTCTCCTCATTTCTTGACCAGCAACTAATTTTATTAGAACTTATGTTTTGTTTGGTATTGTAGCTTCTGATGAAGCGATGTGTCTTAAAAATTCTATCTTTGGTATTTTAATGTAGGTATTACATTAATAAGGCAATATATAATATCGGATTTTATTTTGTCTATCACTCCTTTCCCCCCAGATTTTCAACTCTTGAAAGGTTAGATCCATATCTTAAGTGCCTGGTACTATGCCAGATGTGTAGAAGAAGTTCATTAAACAATTTTTTTGGTTCCCTTACCCCTTCTTCTTCATGGTTGACTGAGTACCAGATACTAGTGTTTTTTAAGGGTTCTTTTCTAGCTCTATATGTTCCATGATCTTTTAAGATGTCTAGTCTTTGAACCATTTGGAGCTGCAGTGCTACTCGCTGTGTGGGGCACATTTCTATGCTTTATATTCTAAACTTCCTCATTTGCATTTTGGGGCAACATAAACGCTTATTTAATTAACAAGCACTTTAGACCAGGAGAATCTTTAAAGAAACAAGGTGGTTGATAGCATATTTCAAATGATAGGCCAGGGCTCTCGAGTTTTGAATTGTGAGGCTTCATTTTATGCATATTAGGTTATCCTTTGACTTTTCTTTCCCTTTGATTTCCTTTCTGTTTGGGTCAGGTGGAATGAGAGGCTTCATTCAGTTCTGGCTTGTGTGCCCTTGATTCTGTAGAACATGGGCGTTGGGATGGAAAAGGGGAAAATCACTTTTCATATGTGTATGTGTGCGTGCATACACATATGTGGCTTTTTCCCTTTTTGATGAAATTTTTACTTTTGTTTGATGTGGATAAGGAGAAATGGCATGTTTATGGGCTTATGTCATAGGTCCATGTTGCCTTACTATTTCAAGTCTGGGCTTAAACATCGTGTGGCAAGTTTGTCTGCTAAAGGACTTGGTCTGAAGTAAACTTGGATTGGTATAATGAATAAGCACAGATGATTTTATTTTATTCCCACTACCAACCCCCACCCCCAAAGACTGCCTTCAGTCTCAGTGCAGCTGAATAACCTGCTGCTATTCTTCTTGACAGGCTTTCTAGCATAGATTATTTTAAGATTGCCATTGTATTAGGGACCATCTCTAGTAACTGGAAGTAGAGGCCAGAATTGACCACTTAAAATGTACCGAAGTTTAACATAGTGGCTACCTGCATAATCTTAATATTTTAAACAACTTAATGATATTCAATGAAGCTTATTTTTAATTTGGCCATATTTCTTTATATGGTTGACCAAGGTACATAGGTTTAGAGAGCCTTTCCGGTGTTTTACTGTTGTTATTAAGGCTAAAATGCAAGAATAAACAATGAGAAAGAAATAAAAGTTTTAATTTTTTTTGATAAAGCAGTGAACAAAATTGGGAAAGTGCTGGAAAGTATAACTAAGAACACAAACTCAGCTACAATTCTGTAATTCATATTTGTATAACTTAGTTGAGATACTGAGATGTGTGCCATTGTGCCATGTTCATTTTCCTTAGCATTACAACAAAACATTTTCCTATGGCAAAAAGGGAATATTAAAATAGTTTATTAGAAATACATTGTAAAAGTATTAAGCAGAACTACCACCCACTTTTTGCTCTAACAGTATGAGATAGAGTTGTCTTTATGCCCAGTAGCAGTGTTCTTGCTGAATTCTGTATATACATTCGGTGCAAAAAATACCTTTTCGTATAACTTGAAGGAGAATCTGGGAAAGATTGTGATGCCATCTTTTTTGCGTGATTTAGCCCTGTGTCTTCTCCCCCTCAGCCCTCACTCTCTGACTTCTTTTGTCCAGGTAGGATGGGTTTTACTTGCAGAATATATTGAGTTCTTATGTTGCTTCACTTTATGTTAAAGCTTATGGAAAAAATTTGAGGCACTATCAAGAAAAGGAGAGGTGTTTATGGTAGAGTATGGTGAATCCTTGATTATAAGTTCTTTTTAATTATTTCTGTTATGTAATCCATTGAAGTTTTGTCAGTTTATTTGGTTATTGAATACCTGTGCTCTTTGATTGTGATGTTACCGTGAACATTTTGCATAAAAATCAGAATCTAAATTCTAATTTTTTATTTCTAGGAAGGATCGAGATCGTGACCGAGATCGTGAAGATCGGTCTAAAGATCGAGACCGAGAACGTGATAGAGGAGACAGAGAGCGGGAGAGAGAGAAAGAAAAGGAGAAGGAATTGAGAGCTTCGACTAATGCTATGCTTATCAGTGCTGGATTACCACCTTTAAAAGCTTCCCATTCAGCTCACTCAACCCACTCGGCACATTCAACACATGCAACACATTCTGCTCATTCAGCACACACTGGACATGCAGGACACACATCACTTCCACAGTGCATTAATCCATTCACCAACTTACCCCATACTCCTCGATATTATGATATTCTAAAGAAGCGGCTACAACTCCCTGTTTGGGAATACAAGGATAGGTTTACAGATATTCTGGTTAGACATCAGTCCTTTGTACTGGTTGGTGAGACTGGGTCTGGTAAAACAACACAGGTGAGTCATGGTACACCATGGTACATAGTTTATTAATGTTTAAGTTTACCAGATGTTGCTTGTTTGATCCTGGTAGTCCTTCCCATTATCTGTCCTGTAGAATACTTTGAAGAATAGCTGCTTTGATGTTTAACACTTTAGTGACTTTCAGAGCGGAAATCATATAGGGAGTACCTTTTGTCCCTGAGTCTGTAGGGGACAATAGCAGTACAGAGTATGTAAAGTTTTCCAATTTTGTTACCTTAAGTATGACAGAGTGATGCTCTCCTACCCATTTTAACTGGAGAGTACAGATTTACAGGCACAGAGTTTGTTTTTCAGTGCTTAGGTGGAAAAACCTGAGCCACTGGAGTGGCTTTTGTTGTTGTTTGTTTTTTATTGTAGTTTTTGAACCATGTGAATGTTATCTGTTCTTTCAAAAAATGAAGTGCCAAAGGCATGTCATAGTATCTACTATGCATGACTTTTGTCCATGTAGTCATGTCACCCCCCTCACCCCCTGTAGAACTAAGCATTGTTACTAGTGTCTCATTAGTAATATATCTAGGATATTTTTAAAACAGATGGGCCATTATTTATGAGGATTCTGTGTATAGACATCTAGGCTGTTTCTTGTGGTGGTTTTACATGGATAAGTATGTATGTGGTTTTACATGGATAAGTATGTATGTAGGAAGTGAAAATCGCTGGGTCAGAAGATCATTTGTAATTTTGATAATGCCAAATAGCCTTTAGTAGGGAGTATATTAATACGCCTTTCCATGGACATATATGCGAGCATGTGTGGGAAACTATTAGAGCATTCTGCTAAACTTGAATTTTTACAAATCTAATAGGTAAAATATGGTATTTTAGTGTAGTTTTTAATTTACATTTTCTTGATGTGAGAAGTTATGTTGAACCATTGCTGAAAAAATTCTTTTGATTACAAAAGTAGCAGTCCCTGGCTACTGTGAGAAATTGAGGAAAGTGTTGAAATGAATTTAATAATTGCCTATCTTACCATGCAGAGATGATTATTAATATGTTGTATTTCCCACTGTCCTATTTTTCGTGTTTAACAACCTATGATGCATATTTATAATTAAGCATGCTACATATGCAGTTTACTATTTTTTTTAAGTTACATGTGCCACAAATCAGTTTGCATATTTCATGGAGATATTTTTGAAGGCTGGTAGAGCAGCCAAGATAGGAAGCTTTTATTAAAGACTGAGCTTTAGTGAGTACAGCTTTCTTTTTTAATGCAGGAAAACGTAGTATTGATGTAAGGAACTGTTAAGATTTTTATAAAATCACTCTATTGAAACTTAAAGAATTTTTTAAAAATAAATGAAAGGCTTTAATTCTCAACTTAGTACTATCATAGTATTTTAAATAATTATTTCAAGTGTTTGCCAGTGTACATAGTATTAACAGCATCCATTTAATTAACATTTGGGTAAATAAGATGCTGCTTTATTTAAGGTTTTCTACAACTTTGTAAGGAAGATAGTTTATCACCATTTTACAGATGAGCAGAATGAGATTTAAGTTTATGAGAAACTTAGGTTTAGTGAGTTTCACTGGGTTACATAGATGATGGTGTTTGGTCTCAACATCAAAAACTTTGGCCCTTTGTCCCTTTGTAGTATAGCTAAAGTTATATTTCTTTCATACTGCTATTCTGTGGTCTGATTAGGTTAGCCTCATTTACGAGCTTATCAGCAGTTAGCAGTTAGTGTAGAAGAAAGTCAGGACAACTCAAAACAAGGTATGTGATTATTTGGATTAATATTTGGCTTGGGGGTACTTAAAACAGTTGAGTGCTTAGGATTGCAGGGCATTTGGGGATTTGAAGGGAAACCAAATATTAAATTTCATCTAAATCTTTTTGGCATACTCTTACTAAACTTTGACTGAAACTACTAAGAATAGCCAGCCTTTTTTTTTTTTTTTTGGTTATTTCTTTGCTAATCAGAAGATGACGTTCTTTGAACAAAATCTAAAGTAATGACTAAACTTTAACAGACCCACAATGAAGACATTTTATATTCCTACTTAAAATGAGCATATTCTGCATATACATAGGAACTGCAACCAATTCAACCAAAGAGACAGTATGGGCAAGGACACATATTTAGAAAAGGGAAAACATTATATGCTTTGGCTAGAGTGCAGGTTGTTTTTTTGTTTTTGTTTTTAAAGCAGGATTTATTCAGAGGACACAAAAGCTCTCAAAGTAGGAGGGAACCCCGAGGGGGCTCCCCAGTGCAAGGGTTTTTAAAGGCTGAGATTGGCATTGGATTGGGCCTTTAATACATTTTGCTATAGGGCCAGGTGCAGTGGCTCATGCCTGTAGTCCCAGTGCCTTGGGAGACTGAGGCTAGAGGAACACTTGAACCCAGGATTTCAAGGTTATAGTGAGCTATGATCGTGCCATTGCACTGTAGTCTGGGTGACAAAGTGAGACTGTCTCTAAAAGAAAAATGTGTGTGTGTCTTGCTGTAGATTGAGAAGCCATCAGAGCTTTTAAATTGGAGAATGACAAGGTTTTTTCCAAAAATGTCCTTTTTAGTGAGTATGTTGACAGGCCATATAGGAGGTCATAGCAAAAGTTTTGACTGAAAGACCAGTATTATAGGTATTTGGAGGAAGATGGGAAATGGTTTGGTTTTGAACATGTTGAATTTGAGATAGCAATAAAATAATCTATTCTTCAGGTAAAAATAACCATTAGGTTGAGGATGGAAGCCAGAGTTAGGATTGACATTGATATATTGCAGTAGTAGTAGTAGTAGAATTTAGAACATAAAAGATCATTCTGGATAATATATAGAAGAAGACTGGAGGGCTGAGGGTCACTTTTTAAGATGACCTCAAGTGGAGGAAGGGAAGAAGCCGTAAGGTCATGCTTTTAGAAGAACTGATCCCTGGCTTGAATGAGCCATAGCCTACATATTTCAGGATCTGCTTCCCTTCCTAATGCTATTTTCCTTAGAAATGTGAATATATAGGCCAGACGTGGTAGCTCACACCTGTAATCCCAGTACTTTGGAGGCAGAGGTGAGAGAATTGCATGAGCCTAAAAGTTCGAGACCAGCCTGGGCAGCTTGGCAGGACCTCGTTTCTACAATAAATAAAAAAATTAACCGGGCATGGTAGCACACGCCTGTAGTTTCAGCTACTTGAAAGACTGAGGTGGAAAGATTGCCTGAGCCCAACAGGTCAAGGTTACAGTGGGCGTGAGTGTGCCACTACACTCCAGCCTGGGCAACAGGCTTAGACTCCGGCTCAAAAAAAAAAGTGAATATATACATTGAGCGGTTCACCGAATACTGCCTGGGAGCTCTTGAAAGTGACTGACCCTTTCAAGGGTTCTAGGATTTTCTTTGTAAATTTACAAACAAACAAAATATTACCAACACATTGAATGGGGAAGCAAATAAGAGAGTCTAGCTCTGTCTTCTAATAAGCCAGATATTAGAAGTTTGTAAAAATGTAAGAAATAAACTCTTCTGGCTAAAATATTTTTTTCTTTTTGGTTTGAAATATATAGTTATTTTCTTGGATAGTGTTATTTGTGTTAACATAGAATGAATTTCTGTTGGGAATTAATTAATTTAGTAATTTTTCAGTTTTAATAAAACACAGTAAATCTACGAGTTGTTTGGCATTCTCAGTTATTTTCAGTGTATTCAGGAGTCCTGTAATAAAAAGTTTTAAGAATTGCTAATTAACCACAACTGCCTTGTTTCTAAAGTGGAGGTAAGCTACTCATTGCACTGGAGTGAATGGAAAAAATTGAATATTCTTTCCTTGTGAATTCTGAATATTTCAGATATGTTTAATTTACCAGTCAGTGCTTTTTGGCTTTTATTTTGCTGGTTCTTTTTGCCTTTTTAAGAAGGTTGCTGAAATGAGATAACACACATAAACGCACACACCCATACCTTACTGGAAAACCACTTAAACCTAGGTCTGTAGGTTTATAGAACCAGAGACACATTGCTGTTTTAGTTTATTTTTGTTCATGTTAAATTCTTTAAAGATACATGTTATTTTCTTACAGAAGCAGCATAATCATCCCCCTCTTCAGACATTTGGCAATGACAACAGTTACCCCAAAATTGCTGAAGCAACCTAACTAAAGTTTCACAACAGTGCAGCTACCAATATTCTTTATGATTGCGGAGACATTAGAGTCTGATAGGCTTTTGGAGGCTTTGATAGAGACCAATTTATGCTCTCCTGCTAGCAGTAGATTTCAGTGTGGTGAGCACTTGTGTTTTTCCCATGGAAATCTATTTAATAGAGAATGTATTAGCTTCATTTGGTAATGGAACAGGAAGCATATGTACTGTGCTCATGACAACCAACCTGTGTTTGTGTTTTTTCTCCCCCCCCCTTCCTTTTTGGCTGCCCCCTTCATATTGAAGTGCTGCTGCTTTGGGTCTCATTCAATTAGAGACGGGCAATTCCTAAAATTGGCTTACAGGATGGTACCTAAGGTGTCACCACTATGCATACTGCTTCTGAGAGAAGAAAGATAGGAGTACCATAGAGTTGGGTGCTAGCAGTAAGATTCTGCTGGCTTGTAAACCAAATTTAAATTGAGTTAAAAGTATAGCTTTATACCTGCAAGAGGATATTATTTCTACTTTTACCTCCATTTTGTAACTGGAATTGATAGGAATTTAAAAGTTAAGCTTTTCAGAATATTTTTGGAAACTAATGTTTGTTTCAACATAGAATTTGTTGTAAGTAGGATTTTTTGTTTTTTTATTGCACAGAGAAGTTCTTGGTGGGACAGTTCACACTGTTGAGCCTATGCAGCAAAGCCTGAGTGGATCTGCCCCAGTGAGGAGCACGATTATGTCATACCAGTGGGATATACGACATCTCCTTGGCTTAGAGAGCTTATTATAAGTTTGAGTCAAATAATTCTTTTTGTCATTTACCTAATTGACTTTGTTTTGAATGACTAGAATGAGTTAAGATGTTTTATGTTAAACATACTTGATATGTAGGCAAAGTAGAATTAATTTACATGTGAAATTATTTGATAGATTCCACAGTGGTGTGTGGAGTACATGCGATCATTACCAGGACCCAAGAGAGGAGTTGCCTGTACCCAACCCAGGAGAGTGGCTGCGATGAGTGTGGCTCAAAGAGTTGCTGATGAAATGGATGTGATGTTGGGCCAAGAAGTTGGTTACTCCATTCGATTTGAGGACTGCAGTAGTGCAAAAACCATTCTTAAGTAAGTAGTATATCTTTATTTATTTATTTATTTTTAGAAAGCAGGATTTATTGAGAGAACAGAAAAGCTCCCGCAGTGGGAGGGGACCTGAGGGGTTGCCTAGTACTATATCTTTAAAAATGAATGCTGTTCTTTTCGCTGTTGTAGTTTTCTGTCACTGTAGGGGACTTTGCTAGTTCAGGATTAAGTCATCCAAACCTAGAATTGTCCAAAATAAACCTTCTTAGACTTACCAGATAACTTTGTTTTAATATAGATTATTTTTCTTGGTAGTAACATATGTAGCTGTTCAGTAGAAATTTAAGTTCTGAAGTCAGATTTTAGTTACTTGTTTCTGTATTTTAGGTGAAATGTGGCTGATACTATAAAATGTGTGGCTTTAGTGGGCACGTTGATATATCTGCTAATGATAGAGAAGTAAAGTGATACATCTTAGTAAAAGATGACTAATCTTCGAAAGAATTTGTAAGGTGGGGGGTAATTTGTTTGGGGAAGATGGGCCATGTAATATTAATCATGCAGCTGTTACCATGCAAATGTTACGAGCTAAAAGGAAGAATCTTTTGTTCTTACATACTTTTGGCACGTTCTCAGGACTGTCATTTTCTTCATTGCATCTTAATACGGTAGTGGTACACATGACTGACTACCATATTGGGCTTCTTTCTAATGTTTTAACTTTTCTAAATTTTTATCTTCACCTTACATTTGCATTCTGCATAAATAGTGATACATGCTGCGTGGTGGTTATTCATTTGAAAATTTAATTTTTCTCTTGTTACTTCTGCGTATTCTGTATTTATGTGACATTTAAATCATTTTTTAAAAGGATTTGTTTTAGCCTGTAGTCCCAGCTACTTGGAAGAGACTGAGGGAGGATGACATGAGGCTGCAGTGTGCTTTTGATACAGACCAGAGTTGGAATTTTTGATACAGATCCCAAAGTATCAAAACCAGAGTTGTCAAGAGGACAAATGGGTTCTTGGCTTCGTGCAGGAAGGAATTTAAGTGCAAGCCATAAGTAGGAGATGAAAAGCAAGTTTATTAAATGGAGAAACAGGATCATGTCTTTGAATAACCAGTACTCCAACCTGGGCAATATAACTAAATCTTGTCTCAAAAAAACCCATAAAGATTTCCTTGTCTCAGTGCCTCTTCTCTCTGAGGTTGTTTTAAAAAGACATTTTGGAACAAAAACATTACGTGAGCAGTGACATGAGTCTTTGATGCCAGAGATATATAGTATTGAGTAAATGAGACAGTAGTCATAAGTCCTTTTTTTTAAAGCTATTTTGTAGACATTTTTAAATGTATGCACAAGTTGAATAGTATAATGAAATGCTATGTATTTATCACTCACCTTCAACTACATTAATCTTGTTTCATCAATATCCCTGTCCCATATTATTTTGAAGTAAATCCTGGATATCACGTAATATTTGTATCTCTCAGATAGTTTCTTAAAATATAAATATCACGAATTGAAGACTTTTTTTTAAAGTATCCCGTAACTCTTCCAGTTTTGTGGGGGGGGGTTGTGGTTCTTGGATTTCTATCTAATTTTATTAGAATTTCTTACTTATCTCTATCATATTTAGTAGCAGTTAAACTTTATTTTAATTATAATATATATTTTTTGAGTTAGAGTCTCACTGCGTTGCCCAGGCTAGAGTGCAGTGGCATGCTCCTGGCCACCCCAGCATCGACCTGCTGGGCTCCGGCAGTCTTTCCACCTCAGCCTTCCGAGTAGCCAGAACTACAGGCGCACACTACCACGCCCAGCTAATTTTTTATTTATTGTGGAGACAAGCTCTCGCCAAGTTGCCAGGGTTGGTCTCAAACTTGTGGACTCAATCAGTCCACTCGCCTCAGCCTCCCAAAGTGCTGGTATTATAGACTGAGCCACCGAACCCAGCCTAGACTTTAAATAGTTAAGTCAGCTTGTCTTTATAACTTTGTGAGGCCTATTCTTGTCTTAAACTTTAATCTTCATTGAATAAATTCTTTTAGTTTGGGGATACTACCTTATTGATCACTTGTAAGAACAGTGTAATTGACAGAATAATTATATAAAATCATAGCTCATTATTTTATACTACTTTAAAATGCTGATGATGTCAAGAACTTGAGGATAATAGAAGGCAGACTTCACTTATATTTAGGCAGAATATTATTTTGACTTGATTCACTTTGCATTGACTTTGGTAAGCCACAGTTTAATAGAATTTGAAATACAGAATTTGGAAATTGGGTTGTAAGAAAGTGATATAAAATACTGGGACCGTGTTTGTAGTAGGAAGTGGAGAAAGGGTAGGCCTTCAAAAGATGTGTATGCTTGTGAAAGATTTTGGGTCAGTTCATAGGGAACAACATAATGTAAATAGATTTGATAGCTCAAAGTGAAAGTATTTTTGGCAATGTGATGCTTTCTTATGGAGCAGTTCTTAGAAGATATTTTATAAACAGTCCAGACAAGATACACTTATTGGGGTTCCTTCTAGAATCTGCTGAAAAGCTGGGCACTAACCTGGTGTTGTTTTTAAATCAGTGGCCCCCAAACTTTTTGGCATCTGGGACCAGTTTTGTGGAAGACAGTTTTTCCAGAGATAGGAGCTGGGGTAGGGGGTCATCAGGCGTTAAATTTCTCATAGTGAGCACACAACCTAGATCCTTTGCGGGGGCACTTTAAAATAGGGTTCATGCTCTGATGAGAATCTAATGCTACTGCTAATCTGACAGCTCCACTCCCGCTCATCTCCTGCTGTGCTGCCCAGTTCCTAACAGGCCACAGGGGTTGGGGACCGCTTTAAATAATACTAGTTAAAGGGTGTATTATTACCATAAGTGACCTTAAAAGAAAATTTAAAAATTTTTCAGATGTTACTTTTCTACTTAACAGGAAAAGGTTTAGTGGTAGTTTTAACTTGTGAGGATGCCACATTAAGTGCGATGTTTTATGAATTCCTAGATTTTTTTTCTTTTAATCCTTTGTCAACTTATACCGACAAAGCAGATGTGAAAAATAGCTAAAACTTTAAGTTACTGAAGATCAGATACATAATTAATTGGGTAAGAAGAGTTAATACTTCAGATAACTATTAGTATTCTCCATCTTTTATATGTGGACATAAAATGCCTATGTATCCATTGTGTAGCTAGGGGAATCTTTCATCTTCACTATAGAAGGATGATAAAGAGGACTAACTTAGAAGATTCTGTTCGAGGGACTTGGAATTTGGCTGTAAATTGTTTGAGAGCACTTAGGTGAATTAGTGTATTGAGGATCCAAAGATAGTTTCTTCAGTGATTGGGAGACCTTTGCAGAAATTCTAGGTTCTAGGTTTGATATTGTACTTTTTTTCAGAGGTGGTATCTAGTATAAGTTAATGCACACTCTGGTAGTCTAGCCTTAAGTAGTAGCTAGACTAGTCCCAGTGAACAAGTTAGTTTACAAAGTGACCACTGCTAATTGGTTTTTATTTTATTTTTTATGTTTACCTGTCCGCATCCTTTTTTTCTATAGCACTTTTTGCAACATAATTGCCTTCCTATTAACTGTCTTAAAATGGAAATTATAAACAAAACCTAATGAGGTAGCTAAAAGAAGAGCAAACCAGTCAGTGAAAGATACATCGACGTATTTGTGACTAATCAGTGGAAAATTCATTTTGGAAGTGAGGAAGAGAAGGTTGTTGGCTTCCAGTGTAGCATCTTTGCAGTGCAGTTTAAGAAGCACTTTGTAGTTGTAACAAATTTTAAGAAATTCATTCTAGAGCTTTTTGAGGGAGGTAATCATTTTTTAGGGAAGAAAAGTTTGATAATCTTGTACCTGTGGAAAAACATTGTAATATTTGAAGTTGTAGTTTGGTGGCAATTTTACTGCTGTTTTAGGTGATATGCTTCCTTTTTTCCCAATCTAAAATTACAAAGATTTTTATATTGACAGTATCTAATAATTTACTAAAGTAATGCTTAGTCATTCAGTCAGCTGATAGTCGAGTGCTTTCTCTGTGGCGGTGCTAGGTATAGTAATAAAAATGTAAATAGGAAGTTTCAAATTGTGATTAAGCTTCTGAAACAGTGTTGGAGTTTATATGAAAGAATGGTTTGATTATTCAGTTTTGATTGGAGAAGAGAAGTAGGAATTAAGGTCAAGGGCTGAGTTGAAAGTAATGGTTAGCTAGAATAGGGAGTGGGGTATAGGAGATTACTAGGGATTGTCATAGCAAGATTCTTTGAGGCCTCTGGAAACTACAGACTGAAAGCACTGACTGCATGAGGACTAGAGACACCACTGTGCGTTTCCAACTAGACAACCTCCTTTAAAATTGATGGCTTGAGAAGAGAACCAAAGGGAAACATCCTGGAGCACAGCCTCCAGTGTCACAGTGCCTAAGTTGTATCCTAGCGCTGCCACTTATTAGCCATGACCTTAGCTATATGTTCATTATCCTTGATGTGCTTATTGCTTTTTCAGAAGATGAAACTGGTAATAATTACCTCATAGAGTGGTCCTGAGATCAAATATGGCAGTCTGTTTACAGTCCTTAGAATAATTTCTGGCACTCAGGAGTGCTTCAGTCATCATTGCTGATTCTTGTTGCTACTGGTAGTGATGTTAGTTTTCTAGTTGGTGAAATTATTGCATCTTATTAACCAGTTATCTCAATTAGAAAATGACTTATAAAGCTAGTTTATTGAAATTCCTTTTAACATGATAATTAAGTTACAGTAAGGGGTATAAGTTTGAATTAAACTTCCACATTACTTTTCATGATGGGAATGAATGAATTCAAAATTTTTTTGTTTTTTTTGAGTTGGAGTCTCACTCTGTCACCCAGGCTGGAGTGCAGTAGCACGCTCACAGCCACCCCAGTATTGACTGGCTGGGCTCTGGCGATCCTTATGCCTCAGCCTTCCAAGTAGCTGGAACTACAGGCGTGTGCTACCATGCCTGGCTAATTTTCTGTTTATTGTAGTGATGAGATCTTGCCAAAGTTGCCTGGGCTGTTCTTGAACCCGTGGGCTCAGGCAGTCTACTTGCCTTGGCCTCCCAAAGTACTGGGATTACAGGCTAAGCCACTGAGTCCAGCCCTCAAATATTCTTTTTAGGGCTGAAAGTAAGAGGTGAAACAGTTGTGGCAATGCAAGGATCATTAACTATACAAACAAACTAATTTATTGAACATCTGTTGTATGGTAGGCTTTGTTCCAGTTCATGTGTAGCACAAAAGTTAGGTAAAGATAACATAACAGGACCTTTAGAAAGAAGTGGGGGAATAAATGATAAATATGGTTACTCACCACTTAAGCAGTTTGTACTGGAGAGACTAAAAAGTTCCCGTAGCCACACTAGCAGTAGAATTCCATTGGCTTTTCTAACTTGTAGAAAGTGAATGTGATTTTATAAGGGTCTACATATTTTGTTATATTTGACGTTTGTGCTTAAACCTGTAAAAATTAGATGCAGAATTATTTGTTTACATGGTGCCAAATTCTTACAAAATATTAAATAGAATGCACACATACATCCTAGGTTTCTGTAAATTCTGTTGAGGATGAAAGGGTATTGCCTTTAAAATTTGTGAACATTTGAGGAATGGGCAGTATATTTTGCAAAAAGTGATTTGATTGCCTTTATTTCCTGTTAACTTGGTAGACGTTTCTTCTACTTGATTAGGTATCTCACTTTGAAATACGTATCAAATGTATTTTAGTTATTTACCATAGCAAAGCTGTATGCTTTGGTGTCCAGTCTTAAGCATTCCAACTCTCTAAGATAATAATCTACATATTACAAATGATTAGTCTACCTGTTACAAATGGGATTTGATATTTTCTTTTTGTCCAGTTTGTTATATGGAACATTTAAACATGTAGTTCTCGTTATAACCAGTATCATAGTATATAGAGAGCTATTGTGATTATAGTAAGGTTAGTGCTGCTCATACTGTAATGTTGCTGAGAATTTATAAAATTGAAATTGACCCTATACAAATCTTTGCCTATGCCTTTACCAATGAAAGGAACCTTAAGTGTGTAAGCACTTTGCTAATATCGCTGGCTCTTCACTGGCTTGGTTGGGGAGATAAGCTGTGCAAGTAGTTAAGGAGATAAGTTGCGTCACCTATATAGGTGATACTACAGAAGAGCAAGTATTCCATCTGAGTTGAGAAGGATGGAGAGACTTAAATAGGCAGATGGACTAGCAGTAGCAAATAGTATAAATTATTTCGTTGTACTCTAGGTAGGTGAGTTTTCAGCAGGGTTGAAATTCTTACACTGTCTTAATTCACAGGACACTAAATGTCTCAGTAGTTTTTTCCTGGAACCTGGGCCCAAAGAAATATTTGAGAATTCTATTTATTAAGTAGTTGATACATATTTATGTTTATTTAAAAAATACAGACACTGAAAAAAATACCCTTATATTTCATTCCTAAATAACTACCATTATTTACTGAAGTATTAGTGCCATTTAATCACTGCAGTTTCTCAAACCTTGATTATCAGATGGGACACCACCTTTCTTATTTCTTTTCTACACTTAATTTTTGCCTGATACTTATTAAAAATCTAGTTTCACAAAGATGACATCGGCAAAAGCAGTTCATAATCTCCTGGGGAAACTGAACTACCTTAAACTGGAAGTTCCTATGGTGTCCCACATGTTGAACACGGGAAACAGTAAAACTTATGTTTTAAGTCTTTAAGATGAGAGCATATTTATTCTAGGTTATTATAGATTGCATTTAACTGATTGAATCAACAGTTTACCATTTTGAGTTACCTGTTTATACCCAAAGGCGTAGTTTATTCTTTTGGCTGTGGATTTATGCATAGACATTAAGGTTATTAAGTAATCTAAACTTGGATGGTTTGAATGCCTGTACCATGATAGCAGATTATACATAGGCTAATCTTCACAAGATCTTAACAAAATGACTTTTGTTTTTTAAACTGCTCTATTCATGTGGATCAGGTTTGCTTGAAGTTGTCTTTACATAACTTCATAAAACTGCATATGTTGGGAAATATAGTGCTAGCCGTTTTTGTTGTATGTACAGAAGACATTCTTAAAAGTTAGTGCTGAATTTGAGTGATGAATCCAAAAGTGATAACTTCATCTTAAACTGATTTAAATATACTTGAGTAGATAATCAATATTTTTTTAACCTGTGGCATACGGAAGTAATTAATGTAGGAAAAAATGGTTTTAATGGAGGAAGGTAATTTGTGATGACTTTATCTTAACTATTGAATAAGTATAATGGCATTTAAACATGTGAGCATTTAAAAGCTTGTCAGGTTGATTTTGTAGTTGATCACTTTGTAGAGTAGGTGTTGTGAGGGATTGGTGTCTTATTCCTTTTGGGCTGCTATAACGAAATACCTTAGATTGGGTACCTTATAAACAACAGAAATTTGTGTCTTACAGTTTTAGAAGTTGGGGAGACCTAGATCAAGGTGCTGGCAGATGGGATGTCTGGTGAGGGCCTGTTTCCTGGTTTATAGATGGCAGCACTATGTACTTATGGTGGAAAGGAAGAATACTTGTTTCCTGGGGCCTATTTTATAAGGTGGAATACTTGGGACTTGATTACCTCCCCAAGACTTTGCCTCTTAATACAATCACTTTGAGGATTTGGGTGTCAGCATGAATTTTGGGGGAACACAAACATGCAGATTCTAGCAGATGGCTAGGGGTGTTCAGACTCACTGTGCTGACTATTGAAGAAAGCCATATTTAATAAAATCACTATACTTCTATCTTCTGATAGTTCTATATAAATGAAAACTGTTTTAGCTTTGTCATTCTTCTGTGCCTTCTTGTCATTCAGAAAGTATTCTGCAGATAAAAACTTAAATGAAGATTGGTTATATGATAAGAAAAAAATAAATGCTTCCTTTGATCATAGTGTCTTTAAGATGTATTGATCCAGCCAGGCTCGGTGGCTCAGCCTGTAATCCCACGCCTTGGGAGGCTGAGGTGAGTGGATTGCCTGAGCCTGTGGGTTCGAGACCCCCCCCCCCGCGGGCAACTTGGCGAGACCTCATCTCTACAATAAATAAAAAATTAGCTGGGCGTGGTAGCACGCGCCTGTAGTTCAGCTACTTGGAAGGCTGTGGCGGCAGGATCACCGGCGCCTGGCAGGTTGAGGCTGCGGTGGCCGGGAGCGACCACTGCACTCCCATCTGGGCAGACAGAGTGAGACTCCAACTCAAAAAAAAAAGACGTGTTGATCCATTATAACTTTTATTTTTTAAGTCGAGGTCTTACTCTTCGTCCAGGCTGGAGTGCAGTGTCATGATCATGGCTCATCACAGCCTCAAACTCCTGGGCTCAAGCGATCCTCCTGCCTTGGCCTCCCTAAGTTTGGGTATTATAGGTGTGAGCCACCACACCCAGCCTGATCCATTATAATGTTAAAGTTTGCTAGGTGCTGTCCTTCATATCTGTAATCACAGCTACTTGGGAATTCTGGGCTGTAGTGGGCAGTTTGGCATCAGTATGAGGATCTCCTGGAATTCAGGTATTTGTCTAATGAATCAGCCCAGGTTGGAAATGGAACAGGTCAAGACTTCCAGGTCTGTCAGTAATGGGATTGTACCTGTGAATAGCCACTACGCTCCAGTCTGGGCAACATAGCAAGATCTCATCTGTTTAAAAAATACATAACATTATATATTAAAAAAATTACTACACACAAACCTGTTTAGGCATATTTATGTGGGTAAGCGTTTCTTAAATAGAGCACTTTTATTTGAGTTTACTAGATTATAGGGAGTTAATCTAAAAACTCAGTGGTAAATACAAAAATTATACATAGCTGGAACTTTTTAACATAAAACATCTAGATTACTTATATTTGTTAACCATTTTATTGAGTGTGTGTCCCTTGATGGAATTTAAACTTGAAACAAAATACACGGGTTTTGTTTTTCTTTAATTCAGGAGTATTCAGTCTTTTGGAATTTTAGATCTCCAGACTCCTTAAATTCTTTAGCGTTATCTCACAAATTTGATAGTCTTTTTGTGTGTGTGTTTGTGACTCATCTTATTCCAAGTTGATCTGAGGCATACAGCTTAGAGTTATATGTTCCACTCTCTTTTCTGTGCTTGGAGTTTATCATTTTATGTCAGATGAAATTGCCTTAACCCAACTGGTGGGGATAGAAATGTGTATGTTACAATATGTTTCATAGAGTGAAAGGTTCTCCCAAGAATTTGTAAGTTGCATGGAGAGGTTAGTTGAGAGTATGGTATACAGTTCTATTTATTGAATACTTAAGAAGTGCCAGGCAGTTAATGTACTGAGTACTTTATGTATGTACATTGTTTTGTTTGAACAGTGTTCACCTATTGACATTTTACACATGGTGCATTACAGAAGTTGAAGTATTTGTCTAAGGTCAGACTATAGTAGGAAAACAGGGACTTCATCCCAGGTTTGTCTTGCAACAAGAATGTGTTCTTAACCACTGTGTTTATTCTTTTTCTTCATCCTCATTTCTCATCCCTCCATGCAGTTCTCTGTATTTGTAAATCTTTCCTAGGTAATATGGACAGCAATAAATGTAATTACTCATATTAAACAGTGCCAATCATTTATAATAGATTTCTTATGAAGCAGATACCAGGAATTTCTTTGGGTCCAGCTGTATCAAGTTTTAGTTTCTTCAGAAACAGTTTTGATTTAGTTAGCATACTTAATTATGTGGGGGTAAATCCTACATTCGGAAAGGCAACCAAACTATCAGTATTGGAGTAACACAACATAACTAGGATTTTCAGAACAGATTAACTCCTCTAGCATTTACACCAGAGATCAAAATACGTATGTGCTGCTGTCAATTATGTTATATCTTGTTTGTTTTAGAACAGTAATATCAGAGTGGCTTTATTCATTGTAATGGCTACATTGCATTTATGATTGTACTCTAGTTTATTTGATGAATTATGTTGATGGGTACTCAAATGTGCCATATTTGCCTTGTACACATATATTTTTTCCTCCCTTGCTTATCTATGAAATGAATTCCCTACGAGTGAATTTGGTCTGTCAAAGGGTTTGCTTAAATTTTATAAGCTTTTGCAATTACCCTTCATAGAGATTTTATCTACTCTCGCCAGAACAAAATGAGCAAGTGAGTGTGTGTTTCTGTACCCTTGCCAACACATCATTGTAAAACTTTTTATCTTTGTCAATTTTGTAAGTGAAAAATGGAATCTCCTTATGGTTTAAATTTGCATTTGTTTTACATGAAATTGAGTATCTTAACATATGTTTATTAGCTATTTGTAGATTTTTTTGTGGGGGATAGAATCTGAGACTAGCACTATTTTCATCTTTCCAGAAGGATTGCTACCTGGTTGGTAGTCGTTTTTAAGGTGCTGTTTTGAAATGCATCTCAATTTCAGAGAAGTTAAATTTGACAACATGTGCAGTGTTATAGAATTGATAAAATTTGATACCTGGTCATATTCTCTGCCCATCTTTCTATGGTTGATTGTCCTTTTTCTCTTTTATTTGTAGGAGCACATAACAAAATTAGCACTGTAGATGTAAATAGCAGTGTTTGTTCAGTTTGTCATTTGTTTCTTGGCTTTGTGACACTTAATGCAAAAGCATGAATTTTGTACAAGGATTGAATTAACCACTTTTTTGATGTTCAACTTTTGCTGTAAACATCTTTGATCAAGCTGAAATTTGGGGGTAGATCATAAGGTTCAAGTTAGGGATTTCTCATTTTCATTTTAGAAAAATATTTTTTACTTTTCTGAAAATTCTTTCTTAGTTTGTGATTTTGAGAAGGTGGGGAGGGAGAGACTGTTGACCAGGCTGGTCTTAGACTCATGGGCTTAAGCGATTCTACTGCCTCGGCCTCCCAGAGTGCCAGGATTATAGGCATGAGTCACTGTGCCTGGCCCTAGTTTTGGTTTTTCTTTGAGCCAGGAATGTTGGGATATTTCCAAAAATTATGAATATATGTAAACACAAAAACATAAGTAACGTATTTGCAGGTGTAATGTTTCACCTTGCTTTGTTCAAATCAGTTGGTGATGTTAGATGATATGTGACCGGGATCAGAGTTGATGTGTGGCTTGTAGTTTTACTATGCCATCTTCATATACTTGTTGGAAAAATACTTAGACTAGGTTGGTAATGCTCAGCACATTGGGTTTTTGATTTGTTTTATTTTATTAATTAAAAAGTCATGCTTGGATACCTGAACTGCTTCCAACTTCAAGGATATATTTGCTACTTTAGGCATTTACTTTGCTTAATTTGCCTCTCTTTAATTTGGTTAAATTGGTGTAGTGCTTCTCAGACTTCAGCAAACATCAGACTCACTTGAAAATGTGTTAGAGCACAGATTGCTATACCTCACCTTCAAAACTTCTGAATAAGTAGATCTGGGATGAGGCCCAAGTTTTGTATTTCTTAAATGTTTCCATGTGATGCTACTGACTTTAAGGGAGTCTGCCTCAAAACAGACTCAGTTGGAAACAGTTGGAAAAAACGCTGTGTAGATAATAGGGCACCTAGTATTTGACCATCCTGTGGTATTTTGTTTTATTTATTCATAATTGAAACTTTATGTAATTATTTTACTGTGACTCTCTCCTTAGCCAGAATAAATATTTCATTCCTCCTAAGAAAAAAATCAACTATGATTTTTATAGGGTCATCATTACCTGGTTCTGCCTTTTCTAGGCTCTGTCACGTTACCAAGTTACCTCTTTTTTCCCCCAAAGTGTTTATACATCGAGCAGTATAGCAAGTTTTCAGATACTGTTTTTTCTTTTTTATGGCTTAAAATTGACAACAGATGTATTTTTTCACAATTCTGAAGGCAGAAGTTCAAAGTCAGTATGTTGGCAGGATTGGCTCTTTCTGGAGGCTCTGAGAGGAAAGATCAGTTCCTGATTCTTTCTAGCCTCTGGTAGTGAGTGACAGTCCTGGGCTTGTAACCTTATAACCCCGGTCTCTGCCTCCATCTTCACATGCCTTTCTTCCCATGTCTCTTTGTGTCTCATATCTCCCTCTCTTTTCATTTTATAAGGACACTGGTCATCGGGTTTAGGGCCTACTGGAAATCCAGGATGATGTCATCTCAGATTTTTAGCTTATGTTTTCAAAGACCCTGTTTCCAGATAGAGTCACATTCCTAGGTACCAGATATAAAGACTTGAGCATATTTTTCATCAGGTACCTTTTTGCTGTTATATATGTGCTTATAGTGTATTCCTTTATCTGGGAATCAGTACAGCAATACCTAATCTTAGTAAGCTATTTAACTAGTTCTGAGAGTCTGGAAAAATTACCTGCTATCATTCAGTTTTCTTCTTTACAAATGAAGCAAATTTGACTGTGCCTAAAGACCTTTTAATTTTTAAAATGTCATTTTTCTTGAAATTCTTCATTGCACAAACAGAAAGCTTTTCATATTAACTGGTGGTGCAGGAAATAATTAACTGTAGCATCTTATTGAAATGGATCATTGTGTGATGATCAAATTAATGTTGAGGGACCATTAGGAATTGTCTCTAAAAGACAGAAGGTTTGAGTTCAGTGACCACTTAACTTAATACTTATAATATGCATAGTTAATAAAGCATGGCAAATAATAGTTTCATTAATCTGGTTTATAAATATAATTTTTGCCATTTGTAGCATTTTTCCTAGAAAAATACAAGAGTGACTGTTGGTTAGTTCTGCACCATACTGTTGTTTGAAGCTTGAGGAATGGGAGGAGAAAAAAGATTAAAATGAAGAATGTGCCTTTTTTAAATGAGTTAAGAAGTTGTCAACTTAAAGTCTGATATTTTATTATTTCTCTGACTTTTTTCTCACATTTTTTAATATCTTAAGTTGGAGTGTGTCTTACAGTATATGGAGGCCTTGTAATGGGTGGTAGTTGGGTGTTTATAAAAGTCTGTGAATACTTGAACTTGATCTAGTTGTACAAATTGTTACTTCATGTAAGTAGTGTGAAATGTTGGACTGTTCATACTGAGTTATTTATTAGCAAATAACTCAGTATGAACAGTCCAACAGTTCAAGAATATTATATTAAGATTCTGTGTTAAAATGAATAGTTATTGAGAAACAGAGCAGCCGAGTGTAAATTTGCTAGTATTTAAGCAGATGTTGAAAGATCTAGTATTTAAGCAGATATTGGTAAGAGTAACCAGTCATTTTGAGCAAAGCAACAGAGAAGAGCTCTGTTGAAGCTAAGAAAGTTACCCACAAGTGGATGAAACTGTGTTATGTTTTGCTTCTGACATAATGTACCAGAGGATTGCCTGTCTCATGTCTACAATATATCTGAAGGCAAAAAATTGACAAATGTCCTCAGAACAAAGACATTTCAATATAACTAGAGGCTGTTGTGTCGCTGATTCATGTACTATGCTGGACTGTTAAGGTATTGAGTCATAGTGTAATTGGTAGGTTTTTTTTTTATGGTCTTAAGTAAAATAATATTGCAGCTAATGCTGTTGTCGATCCTAGAAATTTGGTAGTTCATTTTTTAAAATACGACCAAAGAAGAAGAAACGAAGTATATAGATGAATTAAGATGGATTTGTTACCAAAAGTTTATTAAATTAATAATTAGATTTAGGTGAAATAAAGAAAAGGATCCACTTCTTTCTGTTGTACACTGTCAAATTACTGAACTTACTGCTCCAACAGATGGCATTAGCTAAAAATAACAAGTTTGTCCATAAGATTGGGTTAGATTAATCATGTAAAGAGCCAAAATGATGAAGTCATAAAATGATGACTAAAGACTTTTTTATTCCACTTTTAAATCTGTAAATATAATCACGCGTTTTTATTTAACTGAATGAGCTCTGACTTCAGCATTTGAAGGCATGCTGTGTTGTGTCCAGGTGACAAACTGAGAATGGTTGTTTTATATCAGTGACAGCAGCAACCAGAGTGAAATGGGCAGAAGATGGTTGGTCCACTAGAGTTCTGTAACCCTTGATCTGATCGCCTTCATTCTTACCTGAACCTGCTTGTTAACATCTCCTGTGATGACTAGATTTTGGATTAGCCGCCTTCTCTTGAACCATCTCTGCTCCTGGTTTCCCTCTTTTTGGTTCCGTGAGCAATCTGATATCATTCCCTTTTATCTTTTATTTATGTATCAGCAGTTTTATAGTGTTGATGCTTCCCCTATGTCCCAGTGACTTTATGAATGAATTCCTTTTGTCTTTCTTCAGGATCATGTCATTGGGATGGGAGGAGGATGATGAGCTCCTGCTGTTTGCCCTTTTGAAAGAATATGTTAGCTTGTTAAGTGAGGGATTGTTAGGGTTTTCTTTTTTAATGTACATTTGCATGTGGTAACATTTTAGTAGTGTAATGTCATGAAGCATTAAAAATGGTTTATTAGATTTGCTTCACAGGTTGAATTTATGTAAATTCAACCTGTGAATCAAATTTTTTTAGGAAGCGCATTTAAATGATGAATTTTGCTCTGGCATTTGTGTGAAACCATGTGGTTGTTATATTTCATAATCAGGAATACCTTGTTTTCTCAATACACTTCAGTATTGTATTTGCCAAGATTTGATGACATATCCCTTGTTAGATTATATACTCTTAAATTTTTCTGAAGTTTCATTTTGCAATTGATCATGAAATAGTTGCTCATTTGTTTTGGGCAAAAGTTTATTTTTCACTGTCTTTATGCTTAATTTTTAGGAAACTTAGTTTTCAGATGATCTAAGCGAACCTTAGCCAACATGTTTTTTGTGAATACAGGTATATGACTGATGGGATGTTACTTCGTGAAGCTATGAATGATCCTCTCCTGGAGCGTTATGGTGTAATAATTCTTGATGAAGCTCATGAAAGGACACTGGCTACAGATATTCTCATGGGTGTTCTGAAGGAAGTTGTAAGACAGAGATCAGATCTAAAGGTGAAGTAATTTCTTTTACCCATTTAGTTAATGGTATATGTATGTATGCATGTTTAAAGATGGGGAGCAAAAAAAAATGAGGAACATGTGGTGATTACTGATAAACTGTAACAAATAACCACCTGTGAAAGAAACAACCAAGTACCTACTTTTTTTGTTTCTAATCTGTTTGCTATGTCTTCATTTTAAGCTTCATTTTAAACTTCATTTTAAGTTTATTCCCCCCTTTTTAGTAATGCATTATTAAGCCAAATCTTGTAAATTTCTAATCACCCAGCTCTTTTACAATCTCATAACATATTTTTGTAACTATGCCGCTCACCTTACCCATTGTTAAAAGTACAGAGGCCTCCTTTGAGGACTGAATCTCTGTTCCTCAGATTCATGTCTTTGTCCCAACACAAACCCACCCAGTATAAATCGTAATGCTGAAGAATGGGAATAGCCATACCTAGGACAAGCAGCTCCTTAGAAATGCAGTCACTTATCCTAGTGTCTTCTGTACTGCTTGTACACTGACCACTGTTACTGTGTTCAGTAAGGATGTAAAAACTGTTTCCTGACATTTTTGTACCCCAAAGTTTATGGAGTTGCCCTTTTGTGGTATGTGTGTGTATATATATATACACACAGATTTGTCGGTACATAGACTCATCCTTTGTTGGTATGTGTATTAAAAAAGGATTCTACACTGGCTAGAAAAATTCTAGGTCTTTAAAAAAAAATTGAGACTGGGGGCACGATGGCTCATGCCTACTGTCCTAGCACTTTGGGAGGCCAAAGTAGGAGGATCGTATGAAGCCAAGAATTGGAGACCAGCCTGGACAATAAAGTCAGAACTTGTCTTTACAAAAAAAATAAAATAAAATAAAAAATTATCTTAGCATAGTGGCACGTGCCTGTGTCCCAGCTACTTGAGAGGCTGAGGTGGGAGGATTACTTGAGCCCAGGAGTTCTAGGCTGCAGTGAACTGTGATAGCACCTTTGCACTCCAACCTGGGTGACAGAGCAAGACTCTGTCTCTTAAAAAATATGTGTGTGTTTGTGTGTGTATATAAAATTGAGATCTGAGCATACTTTTGCTTATAAGAATTAGATTTGTACTTTAAAAATTTTATTTAAAGAGTTACATGAGTACTTTTGTTATTTCTTAAACGTGTACAGTACTTTTGTTATTTCTTAAACGTGTACTACCAAGGTTTTAGTGAGAAATTCAATTTTAAGAAGAAATTGCGGACTCTGGTAAAATATTTTATGGATGAACTTTATATCTGGTCCATAGGTTATTATTTTGTATTTTCTTCCTGTTTTTCCCTATGTGCAAAGTTGTTTTATTTTCATGAAGGTAGCAGTAATTAGACAGTTTTTTTGCTTTTTGCTTTTTTAAAATTTTTGTGGAGACAGGATCTTGGCTATACTGCCAGGACTCGTCAGGAACGCCTGCGCTCAAGTGATCCTCCTGCCTTGGTCTCCAAAAGCACTGGGACTACAGTGCATCAGCTATCACTCCTGGCCTGTGCTACATATTAATGTTGGTTTTTTAATCTAATGTTTTCACACATAATTTTATGAACTGAGTTTTCAGGTATTTTATAAAGATATGTTGTAGTTTACTCCTTTATTGGCTTTTAGGTTGATCTCTAGATTTTTAAAATGTAAATAACTCTTAGTATAACTCAGCCATTTTGCATCTTATTTTTTATCACATTTTATTAGGAGATTTTCATAGACTTCTTTGTAACTGATGTATGTACTTTTCATTGAGACCAGATATGAGAACCCATGAAGACAACTTTAAGCAATTTGCTGTTTTCTTTCAGGTTATAGTTATGAGTGCTACTTTAGATGCAGGAAAATTCCAGATTTACTTTGATAACTGTCCTCTCTTAACTATTCCTGGGCGTACACATCCTGTTGAGATCTTTTATACTCCAGAACCAGAGAGAGATTATCTCGAAGCAGCAATTCGAACAGTGATCCAGATTCATATGTGTGAAGAAGAGGAGGGAGATCTTCTTCTTTTCTTAACTGGTCAAGAGGTATTGTCGTTATTTGCTTTATTATTTAGCCTTTAGCCTACTATTTCTATTATGTAACTGCTTTATACTTGATAACTTGGCATATGCTTAACATGTTTTTAAATTTAAAAAAATATTATAGATATGTGAGGTAAGTATGTTCACCACATTTTTCTTATTTCAACATTTTTTTTCAGTCTGATTGTATTAATATAGAAAGTATATAGGCCCTTTTTTCTGTATACTCTAGGAATACCTTTTTATACCACTAGTGTGTGTTATAATTACTTAGCTAAGAGTGTTCAATGCTTTTAGAATTTCAAGATTTAGCAGTTCGTGGTCTCCGTTTTGGGGGGTTCTGATTATAGTCTTGATATTTTGCTGAGGCATGAATTTGCACCACAGCTGCTTTGTCATCAGATTATCCTCACCAGTTATTTAATTGTACGTGAACTTGGGTACTCAGTTCAATATCAAAACATCTTAGTGTTTTTGTTTTGTCTTCTATGTGCTCACCCAGGATTGGGAGTGATCACTAAAAATTCTTAGTTAGAATTTACCTTCTTTTTAGATATAAATTTTATTGTCAGGTGCAGTATTTCTAAACTCATTTCCAACAGGGTGTTTATAGGAGTGTTGTGAAATTCTTAAGGGGCAAAATAAGTTAAGGAGAAGCTATTTAGATAAATCAGATTTCTGGATAGCCTTTTATTAAAGGGTTTCTTAGAGTTTGTCTTTCTGCTGTAATGGGCTTTTGTGAATTTTCTAGAATGTACTTCTGAAACCAGTATTTGTGCAGCTCACTTAGAAAATTTGTAGATTCTGATTCAGTAGGTCATGGTGGAGCTTTGAGTTTCTGCCTTTCTAGTGTCTAGGTAATGCTTATGCTCCTTGAAGGATTGATTGACAAAGTTCTGAGCAGTGCTGGACATAGTCTGTGCACAATGTTTCTGCTGTTCGGCGTGATAACTACTAACGGCATGAGACTTTTGAGCCATGAAATGTGGCTAGTATGGATAAGGGCTATGTTTTTTGTTATGAATATTAATTTAAATTTAAATAACTACAGATGCTGATCTAGTCCTGTTTTTGTTTTTGTGTTACCCAATAGTTAAGAACAACTTTTATTTATTTATTTATTTATTTTTCTTTCCTTCTTTCTTTCTTTCTTTCTTTCTTTCTTTCTTTCTTTCTTTCTTTCTTTCTTTCTTTCTTTCTTTTTTATTATGAAGTTGTGGGGTACAGTTAAGGGTTAGGTATACAATTGCGTTTCATTCAGGCACCCTGTTGATGTGGGGTGTTTCCCTGTTCCCAGACAGATATTTGCTACTGTTAATCCCATCTCCCTCCCCCCATCATAGTTTCCCAGTACGGTCAGTCATTTTCGTATAGTATTGCATTGGATGTTTAAGGTTCATTATATGAAGAACAACTTTTATATTTTAAAGAGTTGTGAATTTAAAAAAAATGCAACAGAAATGGAATTTGAGTACAAAGCCTCAACATGTTTGGGCATCCTTTAGAATTAAATGTGTGACTCCTGCTCTCGAATATTTTTTCTCAAATGTGGTCAGTGGATTTGCCTGACCAGGGGAGGAGAATTTGTTAAAACAGATTTTTACCTGTATTCCAGACTTTTTGAAACAGTTGAAGTTTGAGAGTGAAATGTATGTAGGAATTTACATCTTTAAGCTCCTTCTGCCATTTTTAATACTGCCTTCAGTTTAAAGGTCACAGCTCCGGAGGAATATTTTAGCCAGTATGAAGCTTGTGGTATACTGCTGACACTCTAAACAGTGTAATGGGAAATTACAGTAAACTCTCAGAAATCAGATCTACTGTGTGACTACCTCCCTACACTGGAATGTTTGTTAAATTCTACATGGTGCTTTGTATATAATATTTAAACAAATGCTTTTGGGTTAAGAGCTCTAAATGTTGAGTAAATTTTTTTATCCTTGGATTTTTTTTTTTTTTTTAATCCTTGGATTTGCCCTTATGATTTATGCTGTCAGCCATGGTTTCCTTTCTGTAAAGCATGGTTTCTCAACCTTAACATTATTTACCTTGTGGGCTGATTAATTCCTTTTTGTAGGTGTGGGGCTCTGTGCATTGTCGGACATTAGTCAGCCTCCTTGGCTTATACCCTTTAGATGCAGTAGCATTCCTTTCCCTGGTTGTGACAACCAAAGATATATGCAGACATTTCCAAATGTCCCCTGTGGGGTACAAAATTATTCCTGGTAGACAATCATACTTGTTCTTTGGGGAAGTAAGAGGTGTTGCAAATTTATTTTTCCAAATCAACAAAGTTAGCCTCTCTTGGTAACAGTCTTCCTTTCTATCCGTTTTGAATGGAAGAATTTCCATATATTCTGTAAGCAAGAGTACCAAATGCATATAAATGGCATTTGTGCTGTTATGCAATATTGATGCTGTTGAGATCCATGTTTTGTTCTCTTGTGTCTGGTCTCTAGTTTCTCACTTCCTCCAAAGTGCATAGTATATTTTTGTTTCTTAAATGGCTATATAAGATTGTCATTATACTCAGATAACCCAAGCATATTGGAATTCTGTCAGAAATATCAGATGGCCCCGTGGTGAGGACCTGAAAGGTTTTTCTTAGAGACACTGCAGTTCATATTTAGGCAACTGTGAATCCCATAGCTGGGGAAAGGAAAAGAGTAACTCCCATGGTTTTCCGATATGTGCTGAAGTGTATGTCTTTCTTCAAATACAGTGATCTACTAGTTGTGAACTGTTTATATGCATTATCAGTATATTTTAAGTTCTCTTTAGGTGCCTGGTCTTGACTTTGAAGACCTTTGGGAGAGAAAGTAGCAGAGCATGTAACACTTTATATAGATTTCATTGGTTGTGGTCTAAATATATGTAAAATATTACTTTCTTGTTTTGGGAACTTTTGTTATTTTTACTTGGTAAGTTAAATGGTACTGTAAAATCAATACTCCTGTCTCATTAATTTGAGTAACCTCCTGTGACTTTCAGTAATCTTAAGAAATTTTGACAACTGTTTTTTAATAACATAGTTCCATTTTGACCATTTTTCTTAAATAATACTGCTCTATAGACACCTGAGTTAATGGAGGGGGGACCATTTTAACATCGTGAAAGGTTTTGAGGAAGACTTGAATTCTAGAATGTTTTTGTTATTTTAATGCATAAAATCTGGATCTATGATTAAAATTAATTGTTGCCTATTAGAATTCTTTAGGTAAGCTACATTACTGACTTAGGTTAAAGTGATTGTGATTGAAGTTTTTAATTATTTATAAGTAGGTACCTGAAGATGGTTGAAACCCTTCGTTCCTTAAGCAACAAATTCTTTTAATTTTGCTTAATAAAATTTTTTCAACATGCAATGGGTTCCTTGGTGACGTTCAAATTAATTTACTAACATATATCGAAGAACTTAAAAGTCTTTCCTCAAATTGCAGACTCTTGAACTTCTGGTGGTAAAGCAGATGTCTGCTGCTGAAAAGTGAACTTTCTGTTGCCTACCTGTATGTGTTTGTATTCTGATGAATGTAGATGTGACGTTCAGAACTGATAGCATTAACTCTATGGAAGTTTGGTTAACTTCAGGGAAAATGTTTAGTGAATGGAGTTTTAAAACTGTTTAGAACCTTGTTTACATAAAAGCATAAGTGGTATGGAGTTTCACTCCCACACCTGAGGGGTGCCTTCATCCCACGCAGTCATCATTTTGTTGTAGCTATATGCATGCTCAGCAGATTGGATAGTCTGGTCTCTGCTAAAGTTGAAGTTGTCATCTTGAAGTACTGGACTCATAAAACAAATGTATGATTTGGGCACTTAATTTTTTAATATGTGAAATCTGAATATTTAATTTCTGGTCATTTATTTTCCAGTCATTTATTTTAATATGGTAAAATTAACAAAACTGTGGATCCTCTGAATATTGGAAATTTGGTTTTGTATTTTTGTTTTAAATTTGGAGAGCTCTTAATTTTGTATTTGAATACCAGCAGGGGGCATTCTAATCAAGATACAACATTTGAAAGTAGTATTTTCTAAAAATGTTTGTTTGCTTTGTTATATTTTTTTTCTTTAGGTGAATAGCATTCTACTTCCATTTTCTTTTAGAAACTTGAGATCTCAAATGGTGCTATTGACATTGAATTGTTAATAGGAATTTTCTGTGTCACAATTTTTGAGAAAGTTAACCATATCTTATTTAAGAAAATTGGTATGTTTGAAATAGGTGAAAATAATTTTTTGCTCTTACTGTATTTAAGAACTTTGTATTCTTTAATACAGAGACAAAGTTGCATTTTGATTTAAAATCACTGCATGGAAAATGATTCTAGTTTGATATAATATAAAATTTAACACAAATCTTTGACCTTTTATATCATTGTCTTTTGAATAAAAAGTAATTTGTTGATGAAGATAGCTTCTGATTGGTTTTTTGGGTTGGATAATCTTAGTATATTAAAAGGGGTGTGACATACTTCTAGGCTTAATTGAATTAATACTTACAACTTAGAATACATGTGTCCTCTTGACTACCACGCGCTCCCCAACCCCATTTTTAAGTCCCTTTGCCATTCTTGGAGCAGTTCTACATAATCCATCTTTCTGTCTTCAATATTCATTATGTCTCCTGCCTTTTCATTTTAATTTGAATGCAAATGCATTGGAATGCAGATCTCTTATATGTGGTGGTGGAGGTGGTTGTCCCATAAGGCCTTGTAACATAGCAAAACACATTACTCCCTTGTTTGTGGTGATGCTAGTATACACAAATCTGCTTAGCTGCCAATTGTGTAAAAGTACTGCATAGCATATAAAGTTATGTATTGTACATACTACTCGATCATGATAATAGGACATTGTTACTGGGTTTATGTATTTACCATATATTTTATCATTTAGTTTGTATTCCTACTTATTAAAAAAAGCTAAACCAGCCTCAGGAGGGTCCTGTAGGAGGTATTCTAGAAGAAGGCATAGTTATCATAGGAGATGACAACTCAATGCGTGTTATTTCATCTGAAGACTTTCCAATGGGGCAAGATGTAGATGTGGAAGACAATGATCCTGATCCTTTGTAGGCATAGACTAATGTGTGTGTTTGTGCCTTAGGTTTTAAGAAGAAAGTTTTAAGGAGTTAAAATATGAAAAATATTTAAAAGCTTATAGAATAAGGATATAACGAGAAAATATTTTTGTACAGTGTGTGTTTTAAGCTCAGAATTGCAAGAGTCAAAAGTTGAAAAAATTTAAAAGTCTATATTTTATACCATATTTTTGCTGTACTTTTCTATGTTTGGATATACAAATACTTAGCATCATGTTACTATTGTCTACAGTATTCAATGCGTTAACATGCTTCTCAGATTTGTAATCTAAGTGTAATAGTAACAGACTGTACCATCTAGACTTGTGTTAAGTACTCTCTAGGATGTTCACACAACAGAATCACCTAATGATGCTTTTCGCTATATGCCTGTTTTTAAGCAGCACATGTGGTGCTTAAATTTTCCTGTGTTTCTGTGGCAGGAAAATTTTTGAAGCTGCTCTTAAGATATTTGGATTGCCCTAGTTCTTAAATATCTATGTTGATGCTGTAAAGGTGTTTGTTCTCATTAGGCACAATGAAGCAAATCTTCCATATAATTGCATTAGTAATACGTGACATTAAAGCATAATTGGCTTATTTAAAATGTCCAGCACATCAATTTCTTTTAGTTTGTGAAAATTGAAAAGGTCATGAGTGCAGTTAAATATTTCTGGGTGAGAAATTTCAATTTTAGTACAATTTGTTGAGAATTAATTAGGAAATCTGACTCCAGGAAAAGGAATGTTGAATCCAAATAAGGTAGTTATGTATTTATTTGATTACAAAAATCAAAGTTTCTTGGATTGTTTTGGAATTCCCATTGAAATTTGCTAAATTAGTTTTGGTTACTAAATTGAAAATAGGGTATCCATGAAATGAAAGCAGATTTCATACATAAAATAAGCTTCCTAGAACCAGGAGTATGATAAATATTCCAAATATTTCAGCGTTTGTTTTATGTTTGGACTCAAACTTTTATTTTTGTAGGAAATTGATGAAGCCTGTAAGAGAATAAAACGTGAGGTTGATGATTTGGGTCCGGAAGTCGGTGACATTAAAATCATTCCATTGTACTCTACACTTCCACCTCAGCAGCAGCAGCGCATTTTTGAGCCTCCACCTCCTAAAAAACAGAATGGAGCAATTGGAAGAAAGGTAACATCAGAAATGTTCTTTGTAAACATTTCATTAATACTGAAAGAATTGTTTGTCAGATACCAAATTACATTCAGTTATACAGGACTAAATTGTGTATGATCTGGATTGTACACAACAAAATAATCTACACTTCAATAATTAACAGAAAAAGATACAGAGGTATCTATTGACCGTAGAGTAAGAACTTGTACTGCCTCCTAGGCAAATGGAAGATTAGTTAGGATTGGGTTAAGGAAATAGGAAATTGGCTAAGTGCTGTCCGTCTCCCATTAAATCACGTGACAAAAACTTAGCACTTCTTTCTGGTGCCTTCTTCTGGCCTTCTGCCTAGAATTTTCCTTAAGACTTACCTAAATATCACATCTGTAGGTGTGAAATGTTGACTCTGTGTATACTTCTAATAATGGTAGCACTGATTACACTGCAAACATATGTGGATTCCTGGAAGGCAGGAACTTTGTCTGGATTTTTTGGTAGAGATGTGTGCTTGCACAGGGAAGGGAACAAGTTTATTCCAGCCTCATCTCCAAGGCATTTTATTGCGGGAGGAAAGAGATCTGAGTTCCAATTTGAAACAGAAGCTAGGCTTTTATTTCTTCAAGATTTAGGAGTTCTAACAGACATTTTTGAAAATAAGATTGTCTGTTTTATTAAAAGGCTTGAAAACCACTAGAGCAATGAAGTCAACTAGACTTTTAAGCCTAGTCATTTATTTGGTTACATAATACCTGAATGTGGGTTTTGGTAAAATTTTCTTAATCTTTGGTCCTAAAGTTTTTTATTTTAAAAAGTGGGTATAATTTATTACTTTCATCACCTGGGGAGATGATTGCCAAGGGTTAAGTTTGAAGTGTATAAGACACTAACATACAGATATCTCTTGGTAACTTCTGCAGAATTTTTTAGTTTATTTGTATAGAAAAAAAGTCATTCCTGAAATTTTACTCACTTGTAATTTACTTGTTCGTCAACATTGGAATCTGTTGAATACTTATTTCTGTATTGAGGACTGACAGGCACACTTCTGCTCTTTTCCTGAGTCTTGCTGATGCTTTTGATGGTTGAAAAGTTACAAATTATTTTTAAAAAAAAAACATGGTTCATTTTTTTATGTGGCTGTATAAAACTGAAATGAACCAAATATGTTTTTCATATTGAAAAAATTTACTGAATGGGTATGCACTGTGAGCCTAGTGGAATATAAAGTAACAAGGATCGATAGTTTAAAAATAGTTTTAAGCCGGGCTTGGTGGCTCAGCCTGTAATCCCGCGCTTTGGGAGGCTGAGATGAGTGGATTGCCTGAGCCCGCGGGTTCGAGACCCGCCTGGGCAGCTTGGCGAGACCTTATCTCTACAATAAATCAAAAAATTAGCCGGGGGTGGTAGCGTGCGCCTGTAGTTCTAGCTTCTTGGAAGGCTGAGGTGGAAGGATCACCGGAGCCCAGCAGGTCGAGGCTGTGGTGGCCGGGAGCGGCCACTGCACTCCAGTCTGGGCGACAGAGTAAGACTCCAACTCAAAAAAAAAAAAAAATAGTTTTAAAAAATCATATTCATAGATAATCAAGTGTAGTGTAGTGTAGTACATTTGATTCTGAAAAATAGTCTAATCATGGCTTCATTATGTTGAACTTGCAATTTTTTTGTCACAAGCTATCTCTAAAACATGTTAAAATTTTTTTTGTGTTACTTTATATGTATTCTAAGCTTTGGGGAAAACTTTCCCTTTAGTATTTGAAATTGATTTGCTGACTGGGAAGTAATTATTTTAAATGTTGTTTATTTGCCATTGAGTGAAACTGGCATACAGCATTTATATGTCCTGTATGAGCACGACTTCGTGTAGTTTCGATTCCATTTACTTCTCCTTGAAGAAGTATATGGGTCCACACATATCTGAGCTCTTTGCTGTCTTATTAGTGTACTGGAAATTTGTGTTCGATCTGGTGCTAGCCCAATTACACGATACATTTTGTAGAATCTGTATCTTGAGTCTGTGGGTGGAATTAGGTTTTTGTTGTTTGTCTTTTACTTTTTGTGTTGTAAATCTTAAGGGTGCTGAGGAAAATTTTGTCTTATTGAAAAGAATGATTCAGCTGTGTCTAATATGCACTGATGGCCACAGCTGATCATGGGCTTACTCTGAAAGCCGATCCTGGGTTTTTAAATCAAAACTAAGGGGCCACAGTGCTGCCTTGCCACTCATTGATAGTGTTTCAGCTAAAACCATAGGCCGTCTTGCTGGGAAGTCATGTTACCTGTTGCCATGAGTCAATTTTTATCTTAGAGATTGAGAAGAGCACTGGTGTAACCTCCCTGGACGATCGCAGAGAGAGTGAAAGACTTCTTTGGCAATTGGAAGAGCATTCTGAAGCCCACCCAACATGTTTAAGCACAGATTTAAAATTGTCATACAAGGCTAGCTTATGGAGTAGAGTTTACACATCAAGTTATGTATATTCAACAGCTGCCTGGACTGAGGGGTGGTGGTGATGTCAGCTGCTACCCTGATATAGCTGAAACATGGGCAGTCACTGACCAGCCCTGGGCAATCACTGACCAGCAAGCCTCATAGGAGCTGGAAAATGAACTGGTGGGATTGTGGAGATTGAGATGGGGTGAGAATTGAGTTGTACAGGGGATATATGAGGGAAAGTTGGGTGAGTACTGGAGCAGGAAGAACTGCCGTTCAGTTGCTCTTTTCTCATTTTTTAAAATGCGACTTTTATATATTTTGTTTACATTTAAAAAAGGAATAAGGGCTAACATTTAATTACTTACGCTATCATTAATTAAATAATTACTGCACTGGGTACTTGGAACTTTTATTCAAAAGTGTTAACTCTTACTGTGGTATACACAATTTTTTAAATATGACATAGGAACAGAACAGATTTACTGTCTGCTCCTAATTGTGAAAGCAAAGTGTATGATTTGATTTATTTTTTGTTAAATTTTTACTTTGTTTTCATGTAAGGATAATAGCAGATGTATAAAAGTTTTGAAGCAATAGAATTTTTTTTCATTCATTATTATTATTTTTTTTCTTTTTGATGAGTTGAGGTCTTACTCTGTTGGTGGTACTGAGTGCAGTGGCATGATCGCCGCAGCCTTGGACTCCTGGGCTCAAGCAGTCCTCCTTCCTCACTCTCCTAAGCAGCTGGGAAAACAGGCACATGTCACCATGCCTGCTTAATTTTTCTTCCCCCATAGTGACAAGGGCTTGCTATGTTGACTAGGCTGGTCTCAAACTCCTGGGCTCAAGCAGTCCTTCTGTTTCAGCCTCTCAAAGTGCTGTGATTATAGACACAAGCCATTGTTCCCAGCTCAGGAGACTATTTAATACAATATTTTGAATTAATCCAAATTAATTGCAATTCTGTATAACTTTATATTTGAGTATCTTTTTAAAGACTGTGTCATATTTGTTACCATATCCCTGATTCTATTAGTTTTTGCAAAATGGATTTCATAACTTGGTTGTGATAAACAAACAGCAGCTTTTTAGTATTAAACTTTTAACATACAGGCTATATTAAAGATTAAGTTTTATGGGCATTTGGGCATTTAAGTAGTATTCATTTTGTTAAAAAATAATTACTATATTCTTTGTATGTAGACGTGTAACAGCACCAGTGATTAAATTAGGCCATTAAAATGTCTAATAATCAAGGAAAGTCGAGAATGTAACACATTATTTATGTGAGGGTAGATATTTTTACCTGCTTTGGTAATTTTTGGAAGTTTAAGTTTTTGAGCTTAAAAGGTACAGGAGTTCTTTACATGCATTAACGTTTATGCCTTGTTAAATATCTTCTGTGTATTTTTGACTAAGACTTAAAATTGTTATTTTATAAATTTCGTGTTACTAAAATCAATAATTATTTTATTTAAAATAATTACCCTTAATTCTTTTCATAAAAATAGCTGGTTTTCTGTAGTATATCCTACAGATTGCTAATTAATGTGGTATAGCGTGTATGGTTTAGCTTAAGTGCATTAATTGTATTTGTGTCCAAACAGAATTCATGTAGTGCAACCCTGAACTCTGAGCTCTGCTACTTTAAAGTGGGATTACTGAACTACATCAAGTGGGTTCCATTAGAAGGCAGATTATTAAGGGGGCACTTTACTTTTAGTGCATCTTGGCAATAATGCCAAACTTTTCACTAGGATTTATTCTATATTTGGGGATATTTACCTGAAAGTAGTTATTTAGTCAGTGAGGTTTGAACACTTTTAAGGCTCTTTGGACACTTACTGCAGTGTTGCAGTCTTTCAGAAAGCTTGTAACAGTTCTGGATTCCATCTGGTGATATGTAAATCCCTTGCCAGATTCAGGGTCTTTTTGTATCCTGACCAGTTCTTTAATTTAATGGTATGCCACTTATATGTAGAGTTTGCTTAGGGCTTGCCTCATTCAACTGTTGAACTCCAAGGCAGCTTTTATAATCTCATTTACTGGTCTCTTCTTTTGCACTGCATGTTTGTTTATTTAGCCTTAGCTATTTTTAGTTCTTGGGAAAAGCTTAAAACTCGTGCTTCTTTAAGGACTCATTTACTTTCATATTTTAGATTTGACTTTTGGCTGGCAGTAGATTTTTGTCAATAATGACAAAGAGCTTTCCAAGTCAGCATAATCACTTGATTCTTAAATACTTGTAGAATCACACATCTACTTCTTATAAGTATTATAGAGTTTGTCACAAAAAATACATACACACACAAATGGAATTATTTTGTTGGATAAAAATGAAATGCTTTTTAAATAACTATTTAATGAATTGATCACATCAGGAAGTTCTCATCTCACTGACTTATTCTGTTCTACAAACAATAATGCAAAATGTATTTTTTCCCAAAATAACATTATTTTAAAGTAATTTTCTCCATTGTCCTAAATATATTCAGAACCATGATTTTCATCCCAGGATTCCAGAAGACTTTTAATATGTTTACAGGCATATAGATGACTCCATATAGTTTATAAGGCATTTCCATATCCATTATATAATTTTATTCCTTACTATGCTTTGTTAGCTAGACTAAGTAATATGCAAGAGTCAAACGGAAATTGAAGCTTGGGTGTTAAAACCTTTGCACATTACTTAGCTACTTGATTTTCAGCTCTGCCGTCTACCCCTAAATTCATTATTCCTTCCACTACAGCAGACTGACTTTCTAGAAGAATATTAAGCTCAGCTTATATTAATTATCGATTGTATGTGTTATTTAAATATCATCCTATCACTTTGGTTCCTTATACCTTTGTTAGGTCAGTCTTTTCAGCTGACCCATAAAAAAGGAAAACATTTGGTTTTTGACATGTAAATTATTTTGAAATACCCCGTTAATAGTTTTCTGGTAAGCTTTTTAACCTCAAGTTAAACTGCCAGTTTTTTGAGAAGTCTCCCACCCAAGTATGAAACCAGACTATAAAATGAAACTTAATAATATTTTAAGGGAAATAGTTAATGCAACAAAAGCCTGTGAAGCTTTAGAGCCACTTGATTTACAAAATTAAAATTTTTAAAAAGGCATAAGTAGAAGTCTCCTCATTTTTTATATGTGGCCTAGGCATTTTGCCCATATGCACTGTTGAAGTTGAACCTTCTAATGCTAGTTCTCTTTCCTTTTCTCTTGTGAGTAGACCTCATCTTACCTTTAAGGTCTGTCCTAAATGCTGTTTTGTCAGTAAAGCTTTCCTTGTCTTTGCTATTGAAGTAAGCTCTTTTTAAATCTCACAACGCAATTTTGTGGTGTCATTTACACTTTCTATCCTTGTCTTATCTTCCCTTTGTTAAGCAGACTCTGGTTCATCTTCTCTGTCAACTGCTTGTATGTATAGGCATCTTCAACTTAATGTCAGTACCCTGTTTCTGAAAATCTGATATTCTGGGTAAAAATGAAGAGTCCCCATTTGTCATTGTTTTAAAAGGAAAAAATTATTTGTAACATGTCATACCCCAAGTCCTTAACTGATTTTCAAAAGCATCTTTAACATAGAGTGAAACATGAACACATAAAAACATGCTGGCATGTTAGTATGTACATGTTTTAAATATTATTTCCTGTCAGTAAAAAATTTATGGTTCTAACAGTTGCACTGTATGCAGTAGTAACATGTTACATGTCATCCTTTTGAGACTTGCTGCTTACCAAAGCGTCTACTTTGATTCTGATGATCTGCCTATTACTGGATTATAGCTCGAGATTTTTTTCTTTTGTGGCATTTTGTTTAAAATGTTGTTTTGGTGAGGGGTATTTTTCTTTTATGCTATTCTTTTATTTGAATAATTAAAATGTAATGTGGTTGAATGATAAATTGAAGTATTGGCTTTTTTGGAAAAGAAAGTTTCTGTTGTGATCTAAACAAAATTTTTAATTCTTAAATATTAGTTTGCCTTTTTAAAGCATTGGCAGTTGAAGATTGAACCTTATTTTTAGTTAATTTACTGGTTTGAAATACTTTGTGTTAGTGAAAGTTAATGGCTAGTCTTATTGTCGTGTTAACTTTACTTGATGCATAATATAATTTATGACTGTATTTCCTAACAGGTAGTTGTATCAACTAATATTGCAGAGACATCTTTGACAATAGATGGTGTTGTGTTTGTAATTGATCCTGGATTTGCAAAACAGAAGGTACATATTTAATAGTTTATAAGTTAGTGTTGGCTTAAGAGTACTACTTTATTCATTTAGTGGCTAAAATTTACCTTTTAGAATTATTTTCTCCGAGGTGCGTGAATTGCCTGAGCCCACGGGTTCGAGACCCACCTGGGCACCTTGGCGAGACCTCATCTCTACAATAAATCAAAAAAATTAGCTGGGCGTGGTAGTGTGCGCCTGTAATTCCAGCTACTTGGAAGGCTGAGGCGGAAGGATCACCGGAGCCCAGCAGGTCGAGGCTGCGGTGGCCGGGAGCATGCCACAGCACTCCAGTCTGGGCAACAGAGTGAGACTCCAACTCAAAAAAAAAAAAAGAATTGTTTTCCTTTTTTTTCCATTTTTAGATTTCTGTCATATGACCCTTTTGAGTTCTGACTGGCTATCAGAAATTAAGGCAGTGTTTAATGTTTAATTCTAGAGTTTTTTGGGGGGATTACTTTGGTTTCTTTGTATCAGTATAGTGATGGTGGGTGTTTTGGCTTTTATGTTTATTTAAGCTGTTGAGCGTCCTAATAAAAAGTACAAGATTGCCACCCGTGCAGATCATTCACCAATCTACCATTAGAGTTCCTTCCATGTACTAGGCACACTGTTTGAAAAATGGTGCTGTGATTCTATCCTAGCTTAATAGTGTTGAATATCAAGCACGTTTTCCAAATGCAGTGGCTACTCAATATGTACATGCTTTTCAGACATCTTTTGGATAAGTTGATTACATATTGTAGGTGTCTCATATTGATAGAAAATTTTTTTATTAAGCAGTAAGCACATAACTGATCTTTCAAAGACTAAATTCAAAATGTTTTTCTTGCACTTTGAACATCACCTATTGAAATTGTAAGTTTATTTTCAGGCAGAATCTTTCACTATCCAGCACCTAAAAAGCAAAAGCACAAGGTCAATTATCTTAAGTTAGCTGGAAAGTAAAGATTATGTAAGTCAGACACAGAACTTATTCATGTTACCTCGAGTCTTTCAGAATGATGGTTAAAGGCATGGGTTGATGAATTCTCTTGTCCAGCATGATTTATGGCATTCATCAATACTAATTTGTTTATTTGGGGATTAACTTCTGTTGGATAACATTTTTGTGTTTGACAGAATCTTGTTATTTCTATTCTAATAGGTATACAATCCTCGAATCAGAGTTGAGTCACTTTTGGTGACAGCTATTAGTAAAGCTTCAGCTCAACAAAGGGCTGGTCGAGCTGGACGAACCAGACCTGGGAAATGCTTCAGACTTTACACAGAGAAAGCTTATAAAACAGAAATGCAGGTAAGGAGCTATTACTGTATACTTTCCGAGTGTTTGGAAGCTTAAGTTGAATTTGTTACCAGAAGAAAATTGCTTTATTTACTTGATCTTGCCTTTTAGGATCAAAAGACACCTTAGTTTTTCCCTGAGTGAGATTTATGGTATCTACCAATACAGTTGGTCCCTCTTTATCTGAGAGAGATAGGTTCCAAGATCTCCAGTGGATGCCAGAAACTTGAAAGTTTTCTGAACCTTACATACACTGTGCACAAGTTTCTTTTTTATTCTTGACAATTTCACATATAGAAAATTCATTCTTATTATAGATCTCGATATGTTATTTTTTTTTTTTCCTTATTAAATGGAGAGCTTCCACCTTTTCCTCTTAAATAAAGCACTTCATAGCTTCTCTTTGGCATATGTGAATTGCCAGCATTGCTATTTTTGCACTTTGGGGCCATCATTAAGTAAAATAAGGGTTACTTTAGCATAGGCACTGTGATACCACGGCAGTCAATTTTGTAAGAGATGGCTACTAGGTGACTAACAGTTGGGTTGCGTATGTGGCATGCTACTCAGAACGATGCACAATTTAAAATTAGTGAATTGCTTATTTCTGAAATGTTTTATTTAATATTCTTGAATGTTGACAATGGGTAATTGAAACTGTGGATAAGGGAGGGCCACTATACAGATCTTTTTTAATACAGTTCTGAGTTTAGATGGACAGATCCAGATACTTTAAACACTCAAAGATAGTTGGAGAAAAGTGTCAGATTTTTCTCTAGTCTCATTTATGCATATTTTTCTCTCCTGAGACAGTGATGTAGACGTAATGCCAAAATAAATAGCTCAGAAAGCAGGGAACAGATATGTTTTGTTTTCCAGAGCAAAGTGGATGAGGAATGTTTAACATGACAAATATTTTTGTTTTTTGTTAGGATAACACTTATCCTGAGATTCTGCGTTCTAATTTAGGATCAGTTGTGTTACAATTGAAGAAACTTGGTATTGATGATTTGGTACATTTTGATTTTATGGATCCACCAGGTATGACTTATCAAAGCACATTTTATCAGTTCTTTTAACTAAATTTTACTCTTAACTGTCTGCATCCCGTTCAGTATATGTGTTAAATACCTTTTGAATTTTTATTTCGTATGCATTAAGATAAGTCTTATATGATAGTATTAAAACCCAAAAGGGCGACAGTTACACGAGCAAATATATTATTTCTTTCTTTAGAAGTCATTCTGGAAAATCAGGTAAACAGTCATATGTTGGCATGAAAATGTGAATTAAACTTCCTAAGTTTTCTTTGAAAAAAACAGCTTGATAAACACATTTGATGAATTAGCAATTACTTAATATATTTAGGATGAAGACTTTTTTTACCTACAGGAAAATTTTGTATGATTAATTGTTTGCTAGATCTATATAAATGAATTTATGACAATTTGAGTCTTGAGTTTGGTTCACTGTAGAATGACAAATGAGATTGCTCATAATAGTTTGTTGTTTGTCACATTTTTGCTTGCTTAAGGCAAGTTTTCTAATAGATTGCTTTTTTCCCCCTAGCTCCTGAAACTCTGATGAGAGCCTTAGAACTTTTGAATTATCTGGCTGCTTTAAATGATGATGGAGATCTGACTGAATTGGGATCCATGATGGCAGAATTTCCTTTAGATCCACAGCTGGCTAAAATGGTTATTGCAAGTTGTGACTACAACTGTTCTAATGAGGTCCTATCTATTACTGCTATGTTGTCAGGTAATAGAGGGAAAGGAACTAAAAACCCAGCTCTTCAAAGTTTGGGTGGACTTCGTTTTTTGTTTTTTAATATTTAGTATGATAGTAGATTTTATAGACGGTTTTAAGGAAGTAGTTTTGTTTCCTAAATACCTTGTCAGTAGTTTCATAGTGACATAGTGCTTTCAAAAGTGAAGTCATTGTGCACAAAACATAATAAAACATTGGCTCTCTTGAGTGCAAATAAAAACTGCAGTAAGAATAAGTTTGAGTATAGTTGTAACTGAATTCGTTGGTAGGCCCATCATTGCTATCTTTGTGGTTTTTTACCAAAAGTACCAGAAGAACTTTATTCTACTACTTAGCACTATTAAGTGAGCCTATGCCAAACCTAAGACGATGCGTTTAAGCTGAGCTACATGTATGCTATATGTATTCCAGTGACAGTCATACAGATGTGCATTTCAAAGTTAGCATCAAGTAAATAAGTAGTTATGTATAATTTTAGGCTTAAAATCTAATCTGGTAGTATTCTTTTACAGTGGCAGAAAAACACTTAGTAAGAAAATCATATCTAGTAGATAAAATTGCTTATTTTATAATATCGAAACATTAAGCTGAGGAAATAGTGCTGTTTTAGTAGCAATAAAACTTAATCCACAAATGAATAGTAACTTGGAAATTAGATTTTCCCCAAAAGAGAAGTTATGTTAACAGACAAATGAGTGGTGATTCTTACAGCTAAAAACAGGAAGCTAGTTTTTCGTTTATCAAAATATTCTATGCTACTAGTTTTATTACTGGGGAGAACTGATTTCCAGTTGCAGAGGGTTTATTGGTCTTAATTCTTTAACGCTGTGAATAATTTAGTCTTCTGTGGAATTAAAGGATAAATTGAAAATATTTTAAATATAAACTTATGGCTTAGCTTAGATGTATGCTATATTCTAATGGTGTGAATTTTATTTAAGAACTAGCTAAAATGTTTTTCTTGCAGAGTTATGACTGATCAGACTCAGAGCAGATGGGCAGGGCAGTATCGAATCATTTTAATTAAATTGTAGTTTCATTTGCGGAGGTGGTGGTAGGTTGTTGTCTGCCTTTCTTACAAGTTGTTCTGTTAGATATTCCCAGTTGTACTTCTCCTAAGATTTTAGTTTTTAGAGGAAATGTGGGGCAAGAATTAACAGATTATTTGTGTACTTATTTGTCTGTTATATGCCCAATTTTTATTTCTTTTTGTTCTCTTATCAGACATGCTATATGGTTACTATTGTTTGAGTTTAGAATATTAGCTTTTAAAAATATTTGTCAGTTATAATCTTCCAACTCCATCTCAGTTTTATTTGTAATAGTTATGCAAAACACACGGTTTACTGGTGGTTGTCTTTAGCACATCAGTAGAATGAGCATTTATATGCAGCAGTTTTTAAAGAGACCATTTGTGAGAGAAGTGTTAAAATAAGAGGTAAGGAAGTCTGGAACAAAAGCGGTTTGCTGAGCTTGTAATGTTTTGTTTGCCGTTTAAATAGTTACTGAAGATTTGAGGTCCTCATGTAAACAGTGCAAATCCTGGGGCCTTACTGAGCACAACTTAATCATTCCCACTTTGGTGGCTAGTTCACATTAACATTCACAGCTGTGAGAGTTTATGTATTTTTATGAATTACCTTGCTTCAGTTACCTTAAGCAAGACTTTTCATATTTACTGTGATTGTTTCATTGTCTCTATTTGGCTGTTCTGGCATCTTTTTAAAGGGGAAACTGTGTGGGAAAGAGTAATTTGATACTGTATTTTATCTCATTGTCGATTATTCCCATTATCTTCTATCTGATTGATAATTTATGGATTTTTTTTCATTGACAAGGTTTTAAGAGCTTTAATAATGTGTTGAAAAAGTCCCAAGCTGTTAAGTATTTTTACTTCTATATTGCTTTTATGACTATGGAATTGCTAAAGTGAATTAAGGAAAGTTGTATTTCAAAAAATGTAGTACACGCTTTGTAACATCTTAAAGTTTTATGTGAATTAACATTGAGGCTCTAAACAAATAACTGTAGTTACATATCTTGATGATCCTTAAAATGACTGTTTCAGACTAATTGTCAACTTTCAAAATATTGGACTTTTATATTGAGATTTTTATTCAGATGATTTTTTTTAAGTTGGGACTTTATCTTCTAACCTTCTATTAAAATGCTGCAACACTAGGCTGAATATCCCAACCTTTTTGAATTTTCTTAATGCAAAGGCGGTTTAACCTTCCACCACTGCTGCTATTCATGAAAACCAAGATTTCTTGATATTTTTGTGTTTACATATGCTTCTGCTCACCGGTGCTAATAGTGATACCTGTCAGTTGGTAATAGCCACAGCAGTAGGGAAAAAATTCTAACAAGTACAGACTGGTTGTAAAGTTGTTTTTAGCACTGCAGTGGGCAAGTATAGCTTCTTAACTTTCACAGCCATTCAGTGGATGGTCTTTTGAAAAATTACAATTAGCTAAAAAGGCTATTGATACCATAATTATGTTTATTGGTAGAGCTATCAGCACTGGTTTTTTTGAAATATAAGTTGAGCTTTCTAGTATCTTGATGGCCTTCAGGATAGCTGTTTTGATGACTACTTTTAGATCTAGTTAAAATAATCAGGTACTCTGTAGCTTTGAAACCCTCTTGTCTTACAGATGTGGGTAGGTGTTGATGTACCAAATCAAGGTAGTAAACAGTCCAAGATGCAGTTGGAGGCCATCCTGCCCTGCCCTATGCTCTGTGAACTGACCTAGCTAGGCCTTGTTCCTCTATCTGTGAATGCGTGACTCATCGATATGGGCGTTTGTGTTGGGCCCATACCAACCTTGTTTAGTCCCACAGTGTTTTGTTCGCCCCACGGAGGCCAAGAAAGCTGCAGATGAGGCCAAGATGAGATTTGCCCACATAGATGGAGATCATCTGACACTGCTCAATGTCTACCACGCTTTTAAACAAAGTAAGTGCAAATTAGATTGAAGGTACTCCTTTGTCTAAATGTCACTTGCAGCATATAAGATGTTTCTTCATGTAGCTTTCATTTATTATCTGTGACAACTTTACATTAGAAACCCAGGGGTACTTTAGAAAAACCCCTGACTAGCATTTAAAATAGAAATTGCCAATCTTTTTCAAAGTTTTTACATTTATAATCAGGGGAAAACACCAATTATGGAAAACCTAGAAAATACACAGTGATAAAAATAAAAGACTTGTATAAAATTTACCGCTAACATACACGTTTTTATATACTTACCTCTACTCTCTTGTTGCCATACATTTTACACTCTTGTGAATACTTTTTTACAGTCGGCACTCTCAAACGTTTTTGACTAACAAAGAGCTTTTTACATTTAAAAAAATTAAAGAAGCCTGCTCGGTGACTCAGCCTGTAATCCCTCTCTTGGGGAGGCTGAGGTGAGTGGATTGCCTGAGCCCGTGGATTGCCTGAGCCCATGGGTTCGAGACCTGCCTGGGCAACTTGGCGAGACCTCGTCTCAACATTAAATCAAAAAAATTAGCCGGGCGTGGTAGTGCGCGCCTGTAGTTCCAGCTACTTGGAAGGCTGAGGCGGAAGGATTGTCAGCGCCCAGGAGGTCGAGGCTGCGGTGGCCAGGAGCGGCCACTGCACTCCAGTCTGGGTGACAGAGTGAGACTCCAACTCAAAAAAAAAAAATAAATTGAAAAAACAGGAAAACGGGCAGCCAATGAGTAACAGAGATTAAATAGTACTTAGCTAGTGCGAGTAGGATTAGTGGAACAGTCATACACCAGAAGTAGGAATGTAAATTGATAGAGGCTTTATGAAAAGCAGATTTTATGTTACCAAGAACCTTAACAACTCAATACTCTTTGACCCAGATATAATCTAGAAAGTTACCTTTTGGTATTCGGTGGACACAGGTATGATTAGAGATTTTCATACCAGAATAACTTTTGGTAGGAAAAAAATGTCTGCCAGTTATTTAAAAAAGAAGCAACATCATAATAATAAAGTTATTGCTAGCTGCTGTTGTTGGAATATTTCATTTACAAAAATCAAGTGAGTGAGAAACTTAAATAAGGAAGAAAACAAATGAATACAACAGGATCTGAAAAGGTTTGACTTCATATCAGTAGGCTAACTTACTGGTTGATACATAATCCAAGACTGAGAGCCCTACATCAGCATCAGCCTCTACCAAAAATGTGGGACTCACAGTCACTCTGTAAGTCTGTAGTTTCTTCTCATAAGATGTTAGTTTCCTTATTTATAAAGTTGACATTCCAATTTTGGGCCTGTTGTTTTATTTTTAGCTCATTCTTACTGTATCTTAAAAATTCCATTTGCACTCCTAAAATGGAGCCTGTTGACTTTGGCGCATCTTTATAGTGGATGGTGGTGAATTTGTCTCAGGGCCCAAAAGTGCTAGAGGGCAAGTGTGTGGAATAGAATGCAGCACCTAAAGTAAGGCACATCTACTGTCTTACTCAAGAACACCCCCCCCATGTGTTGAATGGAATTGATGACTGAAGAGAAAGGAGGATTCCTTCTTTGCTCAGGTATAAAAAATAAAAGAAACATCTGGGAAACCAAGAGCTGCAGGCCAGTACACGGGTTTACTTTAGAACATTTATTTTATCCTTCTTATATCTAAAATACTGTTAATGCATACTTAGTGTTAAGGACTTAACCCTGATGAGGTGGAACCTACTGCATTCCTGTTGTATGCCAAACATGCTGGGTAACCAAGAGATCAATAACCTGCTAGCAGATCATGGTAACAACTTTAAGAGGGAAGGTCTTGAGAAGGTGCACATTGGTATTTATTGTGGTTCTCAAAATCTCCTTTGATATGATGATGAAGATATTGTTATAAGTGCAAATTAAAAGATTTCTAAAAGAACAACAGGTTTTTACCCCCATAACTTTCACAGACATCTTAGGAATTTTTTTAAGATTAGGAGATTGTGCTATTTTGTTGCTTGAGCTTTTGACACCATAACATAGCAGTATATTTGAATTTCATAATTGTGCATTGAAAATAAAATTTAGGATTGACATATTTTAAAATTATTTCTATTTTAAATATAAATCTAACTGCAGTATTTGAAATTAGAGGAATTTAGTATTGAAAATGATAAGTTTACTAAATAATTTTTTTATGTACATATTTGATAGTTGGGAGCTTTCTGTGAAAATATTAAACAGTAAATCTCTACAAAAGCCGTATCCAACCTCTTCTAAATAGAACCAGCAGACAGAGGGAATGTAGTGAGTTAAAATGGTAGCATCTACTCACTAGATGTGTGCTCCTTTTCTATTGAGTGACTTTCAGTGCCAGAGAGATGATAAGTCAAACTGGTTGATGTTTAGGGTTCAGTTATTTTTAATGATTTCACATTTGATTGAATTCCCTTTAGTCAAACGCACAGGATTTTAGCCTTTAATCACTCACTGCCACCTTTTCAAGTAAAGAGAGCTCTTTTAAAAAAAAATTATACTTTCTCTCATCCCCACATGTTATTTATATATTTCATATCCATTTATTGAATTTGAAATATTTTCACTAATGGTTTTTAAATGATGCTTTCTTATCAAAACATGAATATATTTGAAAAATAGCACATATGTTTCAGATTTTAGTCAAGATGGTTTACATAGTAAAATCTAAAATGTCATGCTAATAACATCATTTTAATACTTTATGTAAATAACACTTGTTTTAAAAAACAAAACTAGATTTATGTTCCAATACTGTAATCTGTGTGAGAAAGTGGGGAGATTTCTCTCTAAAAATCGTACAAATGGTTTGAATTTAGATCGTACAAGTAGTTTACTATATTAGTAGGAGATAAACAGCTAGTATTATTTTAATAAAATATTCCCAGTTTTAGATTTATCCCTCCCATTTATCAAATTATTTCTTGGCAAGTTAAAAAATACAATAGAGCCATCAGATACTAGGTGCTTGTCTTGAATTAATAACAGTTGTTTGTATTTAGTGTATGAATTTTGCTCATCTTTAGAATATGAATTCTAAAAATTGAGAACGTCATACAAGCTGCACATCAAACCAGTCTGCAAATCAACGCTTTTCAAAAATTTCCTTTTTATTGTCCAGTTTAGACATGTTCATTGCCTTTTAACTTGTTACAGAGCATTATCATAAGCAGAAAGTATACTGCTTCATCTCCCAAAGGTACCCAGAGCTTTGTTTTAAATGTCAATAGCTTCAGACGGATACCTTTTATTTCTTATTCCAGATGGATTAATTAATGGGTGTTTCAATATTTTATCATATTCTTTAATGTAAAGTCTGTTTCCCACCCCATCCCACCCACTCTTGTTTCTGAAATGTTCTTTGTAAAGCATTATGATAAAGTGGTACATTACGACTTGTAGAATCCTAAAACCAACGTGAAAGCAATATGCGAAAGATAAGCACATATTGTGGTAGCTAAGGAAGGATCAACACAGTTTATGTGTTTTCCCCCCTTTCATTTTATAATAATAATCTTAATTGTATTTACCAAAAAGTCTCTGAAATAAATAATGCTGTTTTCTGCTGTGACTGTCTTGGCACTGAAAGATGTCCCTGCAAAATTTTTTTCATGATGCTAGGGTTTGAGCTTTCTTTAGATGAGTGACACTGGGGCTACTTGGAAGTTTTATCAAGGTTTCCTCATTGGAGAACTATTCTCCTTTTGATAAAACTTGTAGTGCAGCTACTCCAAGTGCTTAGATTAGGACTTAAATAAGAGTGAAATATAAACTTTATCACTTACTTCAAACCTTGCTTGTAAATTGCTGAGAGACACATGTCACAGAAAACGTCATCTTTGGGGTTCTCTAGCTCAGGCATAGAGAACAATACACAATAGTCATTTGAAGTGCACTTTTATAACTTTTATGTTATGTTTGTCATAATCTAAGACTGTTTTCTTTGAAAGTGTACAAGACATGACATTACACCAGATTCTCCATACTCACCCTTATCTAATAGACAGTCTATTAGAAACAACCGGGTAGATGTTACTGGGCAGTATAACTCAGTTCACTATAAACGGTTAACTCGAAATAATTGTTTTGGCCTCAAAAACTGAAAACCTTAGTACTGGTTTTGATTTTGAGCTGCACTATAGAATTTTAGGAAAGTTTGTTACACAGCAGTTCATTTAAAGGAAATGTTGTGGGCAAATCCCCTTTCTGATGTATTTAGTTACTTTTTTATAACAATTTTCCTTTTTAATTAGAAAATACTCCTATGTGCATGATTCATGGTTCCCCCTGTTTTTCCCCTCCAACTTTTCAGATCATGAATCGGTTCAGTGGTGTTATGACAACTTCATTAACTACAGGTCCCTGATGTCCGCAGACAATGTACGCCAGCAGCTCTCTCGGATTATGGACAGATTTAACTTGCCTCGTCGAAGTACTGACTTTACAAGCAGAGACTATTATATTAATATAAGAAAAGCTTTGGTTACTGGTTATTTTATGCAGGTATGTGGTAATACAGGAATGCCTGACTAAATGTCTATGAAAATTAATTTTAAATTTTATATCCAGTTTCTTTGAATGAATACACTAAAGTTTTATGTGACTAATGTATTACAAGTGAATACATTTAGTGACTAAATTAGTAGTCAAGTTACGTAGGAATCAATTTTAGAATTGCCTTTCTGTTGGTCTTTGTTATACCAGATGGACAGCCTACCTATTTTCAGGTGCGATTTTAGGTATCTATTTCTTCAGGAATGTGAATTTCAACCCTTGAATTTTTAGAAATGCATTAAAGTTTCTATCAGTCTAGCTCTTAATTGGAAGCATTGTCATAACAGTATAAAAGGAAGCAATTGTCTGGGTGGATGCAGAAGTATGTCCAGTTCACATTCCTCCTCTAGAAACGAAACACCCCAGCATTCAAATTCAAATAGCTACATTTCCTTTCCGGTCCTAAAGAATGATCATTGGAGCCGGGCTTGGTGGCTCAGCCTGTAATCCTGTGCCTTTGGGAGGCTGAGGTGAGTGGACTGCCTGAGCCCGCGGGTTCGAGACCCGCCCGAGCAACTTGGCGAGACCTCATCTCTACAATAAATCAAAAATTAGCCAGGCGTGATAGCGCACACCTGTGTTCCAGCTACTTGGAAGGCTGAGACGGAAGAATCGCCGGAGCCCAGCAGATCGAGGCTGCGGTGGCCAGGAGCGGCCACTGCACTCCAATCTGGGCGACAGAGTGAGACTCCAACTCAAAAAAAAAAAAAATGATCATTGGTATTTATAACTAAGAAGACCCTTGGGCACTGCACAAGCCAAACATGTCTTTTGAGCTAAGCAATAAAGAAGAAAATAATTTACAAGTTTTTATTTAGTTTAGCCTAAGTGTGCTATATTGGAGTCTGTAAGAGTAGGAGTAAAAGTTTCAAAGTAGGGTGAACACCTATATTAAGCTGTTTAAAACATAGAGAAATGTTGTTTGATAAAACTCAAGAAAATTTTGTGGTGGTAAAATTGAAAACAAACGTCCATTACTTGGGATGGGATTGGTTTTAATGGTCTTCTATCTCCTTCATGTTTGTTTATTATCTTTTCCTGTGTCAAGCAATATGTGGCTAGCCTTAAGGCCAGATGAGTTCATTAGCTAGAATATGACCCTAAAGCCACTTGATTTGAGAGTCAAAAATCAAAAGTGATTGGTGAGTTTTAGGTATTTGGATCTAAGTAACAGTAAGAATGTTTATTGTGATATTTTATTGTAAGGTCTTATATTAAAGTTGGCTGCATAATGCAGTTAGGTATGAACATTTTTAATCTATACCCTTAACTATATTCTTATTATTTATTTAATGTGTACTAACTTATTTTTGACATGTTCTTAAATTTACTTTTAATAATTTTAAAAAGAGTGGCAAAGCCATATTCAAGCATTATAGCTTCTTAACTCTCTCTTTAGGTTAAAATTTGTTAGTAAAAGAGCCAGTAGGGCATGCCTGTAATCCAAGCTATGAGGGAGACTGAGGTGAGAGGATTGTTAGACCCCAGGAGTTTAAGGCTAGCCTGGGTAACGTAGTGAATCCCTGTCTCTTAAATAGAAACAGAATGTTAGGAACATCTTGCAGTATAGTACCCAACACCTAGTAGGTGCTTAGTAAGTATTTTGGATGTATTTGAAGTTCATTTTCTATTATTCATGAATTGCAAAGGTCACACTGACATTTATTTCAGGATTTGTTAATTAAATATTGGATGAGTATCACCAATCAAAAGCATTCGCTTGAATATTGAAAAATATAGGAAAGAGAAGCACAACCAAGTTCTGTCTTGTGTTGTTGATAGTGATGGTTACCTTTTTCTTCTCACTCCTTTTTGCTCTTTAGTTTTCTACCTTAGACATGAGTCTTCTGGGCAATTGTTTGTCTACTTCATAATTGGCACCTGGCCCTGAAGAGTCTACTCCAGATAGTCTAGGGCAGAAAGGACCAGATAGTAAATTTTGGGCTCTGTAGACGTATTACATCCCTGTCACAATTCCCCAGCTCTTCCTGCCTTTGTGCATGACAGCAGCCATAGACAAATGCGCATGCTAGGGTTCCAATGAAACTCTTTATGAACAGCAAAATTTGAATTTCTTATGGTTTTCATGCTTCATGAAATGGTTTTCTTTTGGTGTTTTTTTTCTAGTTATTTAAAGATACATAAAATACTTTGGCTCACAGGCTGTATCAATAGAGGTTGTAAGTGGATTTGGCCTACAGATTGTATTTTGCTAATGTCTGCTTTTATCAGGCAGTGATAAGTAAGTATAGCCGTAGAATAAAAAGCAAAAGTAAGGCCTGCCTGATGCTAATTATATAGGTATCATTATACCACTTTTGTCTCGGCACATCAGAAGCAGTGTATTAATTTACTGGGTTTTGGTTTCAGGTGGCACACTTAGAACGAACAGGGCATTACTTAACTGTGAAAGACAACCAGGTGGTTCAATTGCATCCCTCTACTGTTCTTGACCACAAGCCTGAATGGGTGCTTTATAATGAGTTTGTTCTTACAACAAAGAATTATATCCGGACATGTACAGATATCAAGCCAGAGTGGTAAGCATGCCTTTTGTTTTAATAGCTTTTTAAAATTATCTATTTTGCTCAAAATATAACCTGACTCTGTTGCTGGTTTATGTATGACCTTCCATTTATTCATTGGGAAAGTTGGTTTTCTCCTCAGCTAGGGATATATGATATACTGTATAGATATGGGGAAGTGGCCTGGTGGTATGGTTGATCTCTTGCAGCTTTCCTGTGGTAAAAGGACAGTGGGATTGTTAGTATCTGCAGGATTTGGAGCCATTCTCTTGTTGTGATTAACTTGAGTTAGTACTGTTTTCTGGTTTCAGAAGTCAGTCCTTTAAAATATTTTACTTGTCCCATTATAATTAGCTCTCAACTATTTATTATTTGTATGTTGGTTTACTATTTATGTATTGGTTTTAGGAGCTATGCAGACATACAAATTATAGCTCAGTGTATCTTAACGTTAGCTTTTACAAAGTGTAATTCAAATTGATTGCTTTATATTAAGCTCAATAACCTTTTCTCCATTTCAGGGGGAGAGACTAGAATTCATTCTATAACTTATGATGGGAAATGTCAGCCAAGGGTACTGAGACTGAAAACACTTACTTTAGATGGTGTCATCTGCTATATATTGTTCAGCTTCTTTCCTACACTGATTTTGACTTCTGACACTTAAATTGTGTAGGATATTACCATTTTATCTTACGTGCTTTGTTGAGAAAAAATTGTATAGCTGAACTTTAAAAAGATTTCAGTCAGGTGTATTTTTTGGGTAGAGAGTTATATTTATAGTTGAAAATGAGAAGATCCAATCATTTGAATAACAAGATGTTTCCTCATAGAACCTATATTACTACTATCCTTGGAGAGGCAGGTTAAAATAGTGTGCTAGAGTGAAGAGATCAGTGACTTTATCTGTTGTTGTCTTTATATTAATGTAAAAGAAATGATCTTTAAAAGAATATTTCTTGATGTTTTCTTCAAAGCATATGGTAAGTCCAGCATCAGAAAATATACATCTTACTAAAATATTTAACACATTTCTAAAAGTAATGTTTGTTAGAATTAGGCATTTATATTTTTGCCATGGATTTGAGTGTGTAGATTTGCCTTCGTTCACCATTACATTAATGCCTAATGCCTTCAGTGCTTTAATTAAGTGTTAATTTGGTAATTTTCCCCCCCTTTTGGACAGGTTGGTGAAAATTGCCCCTCAATATTATGACATGAGCAATTTCCCACAGTGTGAAGCAAAGAGACAATTGGACCGCATCATTGCCAAACTTCAATCCAAGGAATATTCACAGTACTGAATTCAATGCTTAGAACTGAAGTTATTCAGAGGACAGCTTTAAAAGATGAATGAACTCAAAAGTTCAAGTTGTGCTCTTCACTTTGGTTCAATAATGGCCTTTATTTGAAAGCTTTTTAATTTTTCTTTACAGTAAATATTCCATTCTGATTTCATAAATTAAACATTTATGCCTCCCTTTTGTGTTGACACTGTAGCTCATACTGGAAAAGTCGATCAATGTTTTGAGTTTATTGAAAGTAGTTCTATATATAACAATGTTATAAGCATTTCTTTAGAAATGGTTGAAAATGCTTCTAAAATGTGATTATCGACCATGGTATGCATGATCGTTGTAATTGTTGACATTCCTTTTAGAAGTTGTGAAATGTTACAACTTGTGCTTATGTAGACACAATCTTCTGTCTCAGTACAGAGGCACTGACTTCAATAAAGTCTATTTATACTAATTTTGGCCAAAGCCCTTTGGTATCTTTGTTGTAGTCTTTAAGTATAGGCTTTTATCTTCCTAAGTGTGGGGCTTTTCTTTTTTTTATTATAATTGTACTATTATTACATATTTTGTGTCTTTCCACACAGAATACTCCTTAGAAAAAGTAGTCATTCAAGCATTATTTTTAAGAGCATAGCTTAGCACTGTTAGGTTAATCAGGATATGATCTAGTGGGATGAGGTATGCAGTATTCATTTGAAATTGGATCCCAAAAGACAGAATAATGAAGGGATAGCTTTCTCCTTGTTTTTTTTAAAGATCATTTCGTAAGACTGATAATTTATTATCTTGTTACCACATTTTTGTCAGATGTTTTTATTATACCTAGGTAAACATTTTTAGCACTCTAGCTTCTAAACATGTTTATTTGTATTAGAAAGGATATTGTAGATCTCAGTCAGTTTTAGTACATCCTTAATGTTGAAAGATTTATGCAGTACACAGACTAATTTATGCAGTATGTTAAAATGTACATTTCACCTTCCATTTTCTATAACAGACAATAGATAAGTTAAAAAACTCATTTGAAACCAAAAATGAGGTGTTTGATGTGGGCCATTAAAGATTCTGTAATAAATCAATTTTTTTCATTTAAATACTAAATATTGTACTCGTTAATGTCTGGACTTCCCTGTTTTGTTCCCCCCTTTACAAATTGTTTAAATGTTAAAGGAAATATATAGGTGTATATTGTTGGGATTTAAATATACTTGCAAGCATATTTTCTAGTACATGGCTTAGAGAATTTAACTATTTCATCTTTCAAGCTGAGATACTTTTTAGTGTAGGTAACTTTTATTATTGAATGATGCCTAGTGGTTTGAAAATGTTAATGTACTCTGTAAGTGCCTAATTTTGTTCCCATGGAATAATTTGCATGCTGGAATACTATTTCAGGTTACATTTGAATATTGGTTAGAAAGCCATCCAATATTAACTTTGGCAACATTGTCTGCTGGATTCTTTTTTGTTAAGAAAGTCTAGGCACTTGGTCAGATTGTTTTCACTAAAAAGGCAGCTCTTGCCAAAGGTATTCGTTGACTGTTAATTTATGCCAAAAGTGTATAGTTTGTAATTCCATTGTGTATCTTGATAACATGACCATCTATCTCATTTCAAATAGGTCTTAGTATGGTATATTGTATTGTATAATCTTGGGCTGTTTAAAATCTGAAGTTAGATCATTAGGTTTTCTCACAGAAACTTTAAAGTTTTAGAGTATGTAGAACAAAGCTTGATGTTTGGCAGTTTGTAGGAATTAAAGGTATGTATCGGCCAGTGGCCACATAAAAAAGAAGTAGAGCAAGCTGAGCTTTTATTCCCCATAATGTTGTCTATTCCCCACAGCCCAGTCTACAGTTGTGCTGGGCTGGACTAGAACTGGGGTTTTCTTATCATTGATGTTACTGATAAAGGAGTGAGTAGCCTTTAAAACTTGTCTTCTACAGCTCCTTTATCTTAGAGATCTAACAACTGAACACCAAAGTTGTTGCGGTTTCCCTTGTTCACCTAGGTTATGGCTATCAAATAATCCCTTTGGGTGTAGAGCAAGAAAATTACACTTTAAGATTTCCCCCAACAGTAATATTCAGAAAGTCTTCTTGATGATTATCTGAAGAGGCCTTCTTACTTAGCTCTCAACTTTGAAACCATGAGCTGCTTTTTGTTGTGAATGTGGTGCAAGGAAAGAAGGCCATCAGCAAGGAGAACTGTGGACCCTGCAAGAGTTGAAACTGGGACAAGAGAAAACATGACCGACAATAGACTTACTTAGCTAGATCCAAAAGCGTTCTACACTCAACTTTTTACACTTTGGGGCTTATAAGGCACCCACACACATTTGGCAATAATATTGATGGTTATGCTTCCTGTCCAGATAGTTAAGAAAAAAAACACAATTTATTACCTCTGAAGGCGGTTTAACAGTCTGTTAGAAATTGCAAAGCTAAAAATTTTTGTCTGTAACTACGTGGTTCTTAATTTTCTTCCTAAGGCATAGTCAAATAAGCATAGGTATAGGTAGTTAAATAACTTAGCTATTTGGAGTTGACTGTCATCTTCCCTTCCTCTTAATTTTGGCTGAGTAGCCTGTTTTCCTTTCCTTTCAACCTTCCCCTTTAACATGGTTTCTAGATAGTCTAAACATTCCTCGTTAACCACTGCCAGGTAGTCTCTAGATTGCCTTCAGTACTATGGTCTAAGCTGGACAGACTGCAGATGAACTGGTATTTCTCAGAGGACCAGACCTGCCATGGCTTCTGTTAATACAACTTAAGATTACATTAACCTTTCAAACAACCACAGCATACTTTTGGCTCATATTAATCTTACTATAAATATATGGCACCTAATACATGAGCGTTTTAATCTCTGTGGCTCAGGTCTAAGAAGGCTTTCACAGACCTTGGGCATTGTTAATCTGAGTACCTCACCCTATGTGTTCAAATACATCTGTAGCTTATTAAATAACGTTTTAAAAAATTAAAGGTAAAATAGGTACATCTTAACTATAAATGTTTTATAACCATTCCAGAATTCTTGCGGTGTGAAACTAACCATATTTCAAATTCAGTATCTAATCAATATTTAATTTTAAAATGAAGTTGACAGGTTTGGTAAATATTTGTATATAAGCATTGATTTGAACTTTGTAGTTTCTTTTTATATTAGAGTAATAGTAGTGATCTGATCTCAGGCATTTTTGGTGGTCCCTAAAAAACTTAAATGTCCAGCTACTGTGCCTATGAATAAAATGCCCCATAGGTAAGGATAATGATTGCACAGGTGGTCAGGTACTTCATCTTATTTTGAAGCAAACATGTTTATTGAGAACTTACTAATTGCAGTAACCTTTAATTACTTACATTGCTATAACAGTGGCCAAACAATGGGAACTTTAATGTTTTGCTTACTGTGAATTCTCTAGCTTAGACTTTGGATAGTAGCTCATTTCTGAGGTGTTGGAACTTCATCTAGCAAAAATAGCCATAGTCATGTGCTAAGTTTGGCACAAACTTCCAGGCTACGTATGTTTGGCAAGTTTCTCACTTTTTTTTTTTTTTTGAGTTGGAGTCTCACTCCGTCGCCCAGACTGGAGTGCAGTGGCACACTCCCGGCCACCGCAGCCTCGACCTGCTGGACTCCGGCAATCCTTCCGCCTCAGCTTTCCAAGTAGCTGAAACTACAGGCGCACGCTACCACGCCTGGCTAATTTTTTGTTGTTGTTGTTGTAGAGATGAGGTCTCGCCAAGTTGCCCAGGTGGGTCTCAAACCCGTGGGCTCCCAAAGCGCAGGATTACAGACTGAGCCACCGAACCCAGCCCACTTTTTTATTTTTTTTTTTAAATTACTACAAAGGATCCAAAAAACCCCAGGAATTATCTTTTGGAGGGTGGGCTCCTTGTAGTTCACTTGGAATTTGTCCTCCAGATCAAACGGTCAACCAAAGTTTTTATCTGGAAATTTTGAGAAGATTGCATCATGATTTTCAGAAGAAATGGCTTGAGTTGTGGCATACAGGTGATTGGTTCTTCTACCATGACAGTGCACCTGCCCACACCGCGCTAAAGTTTTTGACCAAAAACAACATGACTTCCATGTCTCACCCTCCCTGGTCACCTGATCTTGCCCTGAGTGACATTTTTTTGTTGAAAAAAGTTGATTTTGGTTGGAAAAAAATTGATTTTGGCTGAAAAAAGTCCTCAAAAAGAAACGTTTTGCAGATGTGGACGAGATGAAACAAAAAAGCACTAAAAGCCATCAAAATTGATGAGTTCGAAAACTTTTAAACAGTGGAAAAAGTCTCTATTGGTGTATTATATCAAACAGAGAGTACTTTGAAAGTGACTGAAGTTTAAACATGTAAGAATAAATACTTTTGAAAGTGACTGAAGTTTAAACATGTAAGAATAAATACACAATTTTGAATAAACTTGATTTTTTTGGGCGGCCCCTTATATTTTGGGCATATTTTATCATTCGAAAAGATACTATTTTTGCAGGCTCCTCATATATAATTATTGGACTGGAATAAATTGAATGTGATTGAGAACTCAGGTCATAAATATGGGGAAACGACATTTATATATTTGATAATTTTTAAAACATATTTCTCCCTGATGGTAGCTTTATTTTACTTGTTTTACTTATTAAAATTTCTATATACATTGATTTGAGGTACTGATCATGTTCATTTTATTACCCACCAGCTATGGAAGGCATTCTGAGAAGCTATAAGATACAGCTTGATATAAAACAGGGACCTTCTTAAATTATGGTTTGGTTATGGTTTTTAAAATATGTGGAAACGTCTGATACAAAGCAAGGTGTGATAAATGTGGTAATAAAAAATACAAAGAGCTATCAGAAATCGATAAGGAAAGATCAGTTAGGATTAGGAAAAGTCTTTAAAATTAACATCTTTACAGCTGCCAGGAACATGATGGAAACAGCAGCCAAGTAAGTTGAATGGTTAATTATGAGCCACTTGAAGTTGCAAGGGACGGGGCACGCTGATATAGATGGCTCCAGCAGTTGTTGCCACGTCGGAATGCCTGATGGAAAACCAGGAAATGTGTGAAATCTTCCTTCTAGAAATTTCAGGGTTTTTTTTTTTAACTCTTCAACTTGGATTCTGGGCAGCCATTTGCAACTTCTCAGTTAAGTAATCAGGAAGAATTTTGTGGCAGTGATAGTATTTTGGTTGGGTCTCAAACAATTACTAGGGTTTCAGTAGGTCCTTAGAATTTCTTACATAATTAGCATTTCAGGGCAATAGTGCTGGTTCAACGACAGTTTACAAAGTCCTGCTTTATTGAGGTATAATAAATATAAACTACATCTTTGTAAATGTGTAGTTTGACAAATGTACACAGTTGTGTAATCATCACAAAAACATTTTTATCACCTCAAGCAACTTCCCTACTTTACTAGAACTTGTTAACCACTGGAATTTCTGTTCTTTAGTTTTGCCTTTTTCAGAAGGTCATAAATGGATTCATGCTGTGTGTAGTGTTTTGGGTCTGGCTTCTTTCATTATCTATGTACCATATTTGTTTATGCATTTGCCAGTTAGAAAGTAAAAACTGTTTCCGGCTTTTGGCTATTATGAATCAGGCTGTTTGCATACAGGTCTCTAAGTGGATATGGATTTATTTTAAATTTGGATAGGTATGTAATTGTAGCTCATGTGACTTCAGTTTGCATTTCACTAAGGAATAATAACAGTGTTGAGTGTTTTCATTGTGCCTAATCGTCTTTTGTATCTCTTAGGTGAAGTGACTGGTCACATCTTTTGCCCTTTTTATAATTTGCTTTTTGTTGAGTTTAAAAGTTCTTTATGTTTTTCTGGATTCAAAGTTCTTTTGGAGATAACGTGTTTTGCAAATGTTTTTCCAGCCTGTTGGTTTGTCTTAAGAATGTCCTTTGAAGAGCAGAACATGTAAATATTGAGGAAGTTCAATTTATTTATTCACTTACTTTTCTTAAATGGTCTGTGCTTTTTGTGTCAGTTTTGGTGGTGTGTTAGGACAGCAAGGAGGACAGTTTGCCTGGAGCATGGTCTCTGTGTTGTAGAGTAAGAGCAGATAAGATTGTTCATTTAGGTCGGAACTGAGTTCTTTGCAATACCCAGGTAATAAAATTGAAGAATAAGGATGAAAGAACCAGAGGTGAAGTAATGGTATAAAGCAAAGGAGTGATCAAGGTAGAACACGTGGTTTGGGGTGCCAGTTGTGAATCTAGCTGCAGATCACTTTGAGATCATAGTTGCCACCCAAAGAGAAAAGTCGCAGAGATTACAAGGACAGACCGAACCTTTAATAAGAAAGTGAGAGAGGTGAAGGAGAGACCAGAAAGTAAAAGTTTAAAAACTTTTCATGCACCAGAGACATATGGAGGATGAGAATTGTGAAGCAGATGGCCATGGGAATTGGTAGTTTTGGTCTTTCGCCAGCTTATGTAGGCTTAAGGCAGAGGCTACAAACAAGTAGAAGGGTCAGACACCGCCTGTCCTCATGTGACTTTCATTGGCAGTTTAAAATAAATAGAGCCTTTGCTTTAAAATGGAGAGGTATCATAAAGAGTTTTCTAAAATATTCGTGTATCTGGCCTGCCTGAAGTTGAGCATGACATGTAATCGGCTGCCTTGTAGGTAGGAACACATTCTGTAGTTTGCCAGAATCATTTGCATGCCTCCGTTTATTCTGTCTGCCTATCTTGTAAGCATTGTTGAGTAATAAAGGGTTTTGAAGTGGAAAAAGCTTTCAAAGACTACTTTTTACAGAAAGTGTTTTGGTTAGAATGGAGCCCAAGGAAGGAATACTTCAAATATGGCAAAACTTGTATTAGTGTCATAGGAGAGCCTGGGATTAAGGCCACACTGGAGATGGAGTTGAGGTTAAACTTTGTGATGTTAGCCTTGGAGTAAGGAGAAATTTTCATAGACCAGGGTCAAGATAAGAAGGAAAGTTAATGGGGCTTTTATTCGAATGATCTGTTTTGCATCTAACAGGTAAATCAAATTCAGGCTTGAGGGAGGGGAATAATGTGTGAAGGAGACTTTGAAAGTCATTTGATTGTGAGCAAGCAAGAAGGCACCAAAGGGGGGGATGCCTTAGGTTATGGCGTATTTAGATCCTCCGAATTTGATAGTGGAGTCACTCTAGTCTGGGAGCTGAAGGATACTCCTGGTGGATGATGGGGATAGCAGGCATGGAGAAGGTAGTGAGCCTGTAAGATCTTGCCATTTAAAGGAATTATGTGAAGAAAATGGTCTTTATTTATAATGCATTCAGTGTGTTTAGATTTACATGGTAACTATACCCATAAACTCATCTAGAACCAGTGGATTTTTATGTCTTCTGTGGTTTTTGGTTCATGGCATTGGTGAACACATTCTACACTCATTAATAGATGTGAAGACTTTGCTGAGAGGCATCTTATATAGCTCATAGGTCTGCTATTTGTGTAAAGAACTGTCGGACAATTTAAAGTAGAAAATTTGACTTAGCCAGATTTGAGGCAGGATCAGGGTGAAATGAGGCATACTAACAGTTTGAGGGAGTGACTTAATTTAAAACCATTAATGAATGAAGCTTCATTTTAATGGTTACAGAGATGTATGTTTTAGAATACAAAAAGAATTACTAAGATTAGATACTGGGAAATATTTTACCTCTATGATGCTGGTATTCTTTGGGGCCTTTGCAGAGAATCCTAGTATGCATGCAGTACATGGAGAATTCATCAGTGCTGACATTCTAGTAAAGGGAAATGAGTGAGTTTGTTTTTGTTTTTGAGTTGGAGTCTCACTCTGTCACCCAGACTGGAGTGCAGTGACTGCTCCTGGCCACCACAACCTCGACCTGCTGGGCTGCGACGATCCTTCTCCCTCAGTCTTCCAAGTAGCCGGAGCTACAGGTGCATGCTACCACGCCTGGTTGATTTTTGATTTATTGTAGTGATGAGGTCTCTCCAAGTTGCCCAGGCAGATCTCGAACCTGTGGGCTCAGGCAATCCATTCACCTCGGCCTCCCAAAGCGCTGGGATTTCAGGCTGAGCCAGCAAGCCTGACCATGAGTTGGTTTCTAAGGAATGATAGGTAATCTTGTGTAGTAAATTACAAAAAAAAAAAAAAGGTTAGAATTTCATTTCTTACTGGTAATAATAGTATGTGGTTACATTAGTATATTTGTTTTCTAGCGCACAGTCTCTGTTCTGTTTAGTACAGAAACACAGAAGACTGTTTTGTAACATATACCTAAATTTTTTAAAGCTTTATATTTGACTTTTGTGTAATCATTACTTCTTAAGATTAATTATATTAATGACATTTCTATAATTTGAAGTACAGCTTACCTTTCATTTTCTTAGTGTTTACCTTTTTACATTTTTGAAGGGCTAGACTGAAGACTTTTAAGGTATTGTCTAAGCTTTAAATGTCTGGGTCTCCACTTTCCTTGCCTCTAGAAATTTTTAATTATCTTAAACTTAAGAGGAGTTTCTATGAAAAATGCTAGCTACTTCAGAGATGTCTCCTAGAAGTGATGTGTTAAGCGGTCAGGATCTGCTCATGTCAACTTTGGTCAAAGTTACTTTGTCATGGGTAAGGAAAGTTCTTGGAGTTCAGATTTCCCCCAGTTTTTGTTTTACCATAGAGAAATGTAATGTTAGGCATCTTTTGGTACAGAGAACTTTTAAGCAGTATAAGTAACTCTTGGACAGTCACAGTCACCAAGAAACTTTAAGGTAGACTGATGACAATAGAGAAAATGATCATAATGGTGGTGGAAAAGAGAAAGCAATCCATAGGCAATAATGTGTAGGAACGTCTCAGTATCCTGACTTGGAACTGAACCTCATGGCCGGAAGTTACCATCTGTAGCGTAGATGGGATTATTTCCTAATTTCAGAAGAACAGAAGCCCAGGCTTGGCATTTGTCAGCAGAGCTGGCATTCCTCACTCTGCCTAGCCAAGTGCTCTCTCAGCTACTTGATGCTGTTTTTCCTGAGCAAGTACCAGGGGAACTTGGATACATGGGGCCTAGTTGGAAGTCCTTGATGAGCTGTGTGGTTCTAAGACTGTGTTGTTCATCCTAAGTTTAGAAAGCTACACATCTGTGTGGGCAGGGTGGGCCTAGTTGTTTTCCGTTCTGGTTTAATGTTCACAAGAAAAAGGACGCGAAAAGGGGCTCTCCTGGGCCTCTGGTACTTGACTGGTACTACAAGGGGCTGACAAGGCTAGCTATCATTTTTTGACCTTGCTGCTCTATTACAGTACAGGTTTGAGTACAATTATTCCTTGATTGTGTTTTTTGAATAGAGCAGTGATATGATGAGTTTGAGGTGACCGTAATCCAAAACTCGCTTGGTTTAGGGATGAGAAATATTTGCAAGGAGAACCAGTCTCTCTCCTGCTTGCTTATACTGAACTGCTTTCCCCATGACTTGGAGCCATCATGGTGATTGATTGTCTTTTCCATCTCTGTCCTTGGAATCTGTTCAAACATTTAAGGCTGTTTTTCTCTACTAGGCTTTGGGTTCCTTAAAGGCTGGAGCCGTGTCACTGTCCTTAGCACCTAGCACTAGGCCCAACCTGCAAATATTTTAAAAATATAGCTGCTGTGATTTTCCTGTATTTGCTTTTTATAGTGCTGTTCCCCTCCTCACGGTTGGTGGTGGGACTTCCTACCTTCTTAAACCTACTGCTCCTTTATACCCACTGGACTAAAAACCATACTGTCCAAGTGTATGTAACAGGATGGGGTAGGCATGTTATGAGTAGAGCAAGAGCTTTGTAATCAGTTGCATCTGGGTTTTAAATCCCAGCTCTGCTCTAACCTAGCAGTGAGATCGTGGATTTGTGACTTACCCAACTAGCTTTCTCATTTGTAAAGGGAGGGCAGATTATAATACTTTGCCAGAGTGGTTGGATTCACTAATGAAATAATACATGACTACCGCCTGATCCGGTGGGCAGCTGTTAGAGGCAATTTTTCCTTATTCCACTGTTACAGGTATGATTTAAATAGTGTGTAGGCCCTGAGTAAAAACTTCATCCTTTACGTGGATTTTGAAACATTTATTGTGTCCTCCTTCCAGAGATCTATCTTGTTTTAAATCCCTGACTCTTATTAGGCTTCTTAATTGAAGTCATCTGGAAAGAGATGTCCCCCATCCCATAAATGTCAGTATTGCTGTGAATATGACTAACCAGATTTAACTAACCTGTATGTATGTTTTCCTTTCATGGTTATATGCCAGGTAAGGCTGGAAGGGAGGTGTCTGAGAAAAGATGTATTGAATGTTTTTAAAAGAACAGGCTTTTCTTGGATAATCCACATTTTACTTGTGAATGTATAGTGTGCTGTCTGTGACAATGTTTATGTTTATGCTAAAGTCAGTATCTGATAACAGATAAATGTCCAAAGTATTTGTCTACAGGGGAAACTCAGAACACTGTTTACTTTCTGAGGATCCTGTTAAAGTTTCCAGGGAGAGGCCGTATTTGTTTTCACCTTCCCTTTTAGTCTCATGAGGGTATTTAGGGTTTAGGCTATAGAAGATTTTGAACTATTCGGCATACAACAATTATTTTTCTTCTGCAGCATCTTTTTTTGCTGTCTCAGAAGAGAGGAAAAATAATATTTAAATGATAAGGTAATTAGCTTTTTTTTCATATAAAAACTAATACTGATAGTGTTTCCATAAGTATGAGATTTAGGGAATTATTTTTTAAATTATTTTAATTGGAAAACTTAGTATTGTAAAATGTCTTTTGCCTAATTTTATCTAGTTAGCAATATAAACAGTATCTCATTTTCATATTTGTTATTGAAGTACTGAACAATACAAAGACGTAGTAGTGATCTGAAAGCTTTCATGGTCATTGAGTTACCTAGAGAATGTCTAGGCCTAGTAGATTTATTTTTGTAGTCAGTGTTTAAAGTTTTGCTGTTTACTAGAAAAATAGAAATCTTAGAAAAAACAGATAAGTAGTCATTCATCACTTCCCCCTTTTTATTTTTAATTCATTATCTAGTTTCTGAATGTGGCATTGCAACTCTGATTTTTTACCGTTCATGCATTAAAGCATTTGAGATAAGCCCTTAGTGTTGAGGAAATCCTAAATCCTAGTGCTGGGGGGTTAGAAGAAATACGTGACAGCCTATGAAATAGTGTTGTCATAACACATCAGTGACTGGTAAATGGGGTAGTTGCCTTCTGACACCATTTTGAGTGAAGGCAGTTTAATTGTGTTGCCTCTGTTTAGATAAGCGCTTGGAATCCAGTCAAATGTGTGAGTGCTGTGGCTAAAGTATTTCCATTATATACGATTTGACTTAAGTGATATTTTTTTCCTTAAGTTCCATTTTACATCAAAAGTTATTTGGAAATGTCTTTCACTGTTTGTGTACATAGAGAAACATAGCCTATAATTGTATGTAAATCCAGTGATTGTGAAAAATTGGAAACTTGGAGACACATAAGTGACAGTTTGATTATTCTCTTATCACTCTCCTTCCCCCCAAATCTTGTTGTAACAATTAAACAATTTGGATTAAGAATTTCTAATTTTTTAATTGTGTTCTTTCTACTTGAAGAAGACTCTCCCTGTTGAATGAAGATTTTAGTTTCTGGGCATATCACATTCATGCTTCCAGCCTCATTGCTTCTTGCAGCATAAACAATAAACACTTAAACCAATAAGCATTTACCAGGATACTCACAGAGGAAGGTTGCAGCTATTTGAGCTAATTTTTGCATGCTTTGTCAATTCAAATTTTCTACTAGGTTGAAAATCCACTTTGGTTTGCAGTGGTGATGGGTTTTATCCTTTGATGATTCAACCTTTTCGATTTTTGAAAGAGAAGAGTTTTAACCTTAGCAGTCATATAGCACTTTAAATTCAAAACAAGAACCTGACTCTGATTCTTACAGTGATACTGTGTGTTTTGTTTTCGTGGAATGGGAGGGCCAAATCAGTAGCTAGCTTCTTTTGCAATTGGAAACTGTCATAAAATCAAAGAAAGTGTTGGAAGGGACCAGACCCCATACTCAAAGAAAACCAAGACCCAAAGGTAACCAGGTTCTGTTCAAGGTCATTCAGTTTGTTATTCTGTCTCCTCATTCCACACGTGGGCATTTCCTCCCATAGACAGCACTTGGTGGTATTTTGTAATTCCATTCAGTTTCCTGCTTTCTCCAAATAAAAACTGTTTTTGAACTATGCCAGTGGCATTAAGATAATGAGGATGTAAAACTTGATGATAGGTATCAAAAGAACATTTTCCTCCATTATTTTAGTGATAGAACTATGGAGGAAATTTTAAGCCTTTGCTCATTTTAGAGTCTCTTTTTTTCTTCCTAATCATTTGATTCGCATCTGATAAGGCTATGAAATGCTGGTCCTCTACAACTAAAGATGAAGTTTATTTCTTTTTCATTAAATTTGCAGATAATATATAACCATATCTTCGCTTTCTTAAGGAAAAATCTGAACTCTGGGAGAAAAACCCATTTTTTTGTATACTTCTGTGCACCAGGTGCTATGCTAATAAGCATCTAACATGCTCTTATTACAATAGCACAGCTGAGGTGCTGTATGGTTATGTAACCAGCCCTAGGTCTAGGACAAATGAGAAGTGGGTTACAGACCCTGGGTGGAGGGATGGGAAAGGTCTGCCGGGCCCGTTACCTTAATCCATACAGCATGTTATCTTCCTCAGTACAACCTTCCCCACTTCAACCAGTGTGGAGAACTTCGTATCTTAATCCTCTGCCCTTGGGGTGTGCCCTCTGAACCCCCAGACTTCACGTAAAAATGCACTTGGAATAATTGTCATAAGGTCAGAGGAAGTGCTACTCCACTTCTCCCCCCCATTCCTCATGTTCCTGTCTCAATGTCAAAGCACACTCAATGATGCCGTCTTTACTGTTTGAATTTTCATTCCTTTCCTCCCATCCTAGAAGTTTCCCCTATTAACTGGTAAACTCAGCTCTGTAAGCAGATGTTACGTTTTATTTTCTAAATCTATTGTAGTTCTTGGCAGATGTTGCAGGGAAAGCTTTCAGGTTATCTGTCTTTGGAATTGCTGGATATAAAAGCTGACCACTCCCTCTTAATTTTTAAGTCAAGAGAATGAGGTCAGTATCTCCTTGCTGTCTAATGAATTATTTGTGCAGATGTAGAAAAGATAAATATTTATTGGTGTAGTCAGATAAGTGAAAGTTTAGTAAGCTTTTCCAGGCATATTGACATACTTAAGCCAGCTGATTTTCCATCCTTGAGCAAATCTCACCTGAGTTGTGTTGGCATAATTAATTGGAGTTGATAAACCATCTCTGTTTATCTTTCCCCGGAAGCCTGACACCCAGTGGTCAAGCTTTGAAAGCAAGTCATTCCTGCGGGGGTGAAGGAAGAAGAGTGAAGATTTTCCTAGCCCCCTGCCTTACACTTTTCCTCTCATTGTGGAAGAAGAGGCTGACATACTGAGCCAAGGCCCACGTGGGGAGAACCACACAGTTCTTGAGCTCATCTGAGCTACCCTGTCCCAGAGGGCTTGCCCTAAAGAGATGGGGATTTTGAACCACATCCTTGCTCAGTGTCCTCAGTCCTTGACTGCTGAGCGTTTGTTCATTTTTTTCAGCTATCTCAGATCTCATCCAGGGGGGTGTTCTAAATAAAGTCAATCCTTAAAGCAGAAATTGTGGTATAGTCCAGATTAAATCTCCCTAAGAAGGTGTTAGAGATGCATGTTGGATTATTTGGGGGGTGAAAGTGGCCGTTTTTTCCTCCTAACATCGAAAGGTTACAGCTTTTGAGCTGAGAATCATGGTTGACCTTCATTCAGAGGCCACGTACAAAAAAACCGTTATTAGAACGGGAGTCCTACTCCTGGAAGACACGTCAAGGGGCAGACGAGTCCTGGGCAAATGGCAGGTGCACACCTCCCATTTCATTGCCAGGTACTTTCACTCCGCAATGGGCAGGGTTGCTCAAACTGTTTATATTGGGTTTTCTCTGTTTTTGTAGGTGTTTGCTGACGCCTTATAATTGAATGATCACATTTAATGAATTAATTGCCGTCTTTGAATTGTGAGGATTAAGTTGGGTAATCGTGACAGATGCTTTGTAAGCTGTAAGATCCCTGTGGTAGTCATTAATGCTGCCCTCCCAGTCTTTCTGGTTTCAGGCGTTTGGTAGGTTTGCACTGCTCCCTTGTAGTTGCTGGGGCCAGTAGAGTTAGGCCACTAGCTTTGAAACCAAATCTCTCCTGTGAGGGAGAAGGGAGCGGTGAGTGAAGACTGTTTCCTCTGTCTCCTGCCTCACACATTTCTCTCCATTGTGGAAGAGGTAGCTGAAATAGGGAGCCAGGGGCCAGACTTCCTTAGGCCAACAGGATGGAGCAGAAGTGACATGGGTCGCATCTGGGTGGCAGCTGTGTAAGCATAGTCAGCGTGCAGTCCACCGTGCCCTTTCCCTCTGCCATGGCAATATTCCAGAGTGAGACGCTGCAGCGTAAAGCTCCCAGCAGCCCCTAGATGGAGAAGAGCAAGAAATCAATTGCTGTCATAGGGGCCACTGAGATTTGGGGACTATTGGTTACTACAATATAACTTAGTCCATTCCAGCTTACAGGCAACACACACAGGCCTTATGTGGTATTGTGCTGTTTGACATGAAGGCCTCGCTCAGTCAATGAGGTTTATGGGTGAAGGTACAACTGTGAGCTGTATTTAAAACTAAATCTTATGAATTTCTTTTTCTTTTGAGTTGGAATCTTGTTCTGTCGCCCAGGTTGGAGTACAGTGGCATACTCACAGCCACCCCAGCATCAACCTTCTGGGCTCCGGCGAGCCTTTCGCCTCAGCCTTCCAAGTAACTGGAACTACAGGCGCACGCCACCATGCCCGGTTAATTTCTTTAAATTTTATTGTAGAGACAAGATCTCCCTCGCCAAGTTGCCCGAGCTGTTCTTGAGCCCGCGGGCTTAGGCAGTCTACCTCGGCCTCCCAAAGTGCTGGGGTTACAGGCTAAGTCACTGAGCCTGGCCAATCTGAATTCTTGAGACGATAACTCTGGGATCACAGTGTTTTGTTCTGGGTCAAGCCCCATTTCTGCTAACCTAACATGATAATTAATAGAAAAGGTGAAGATGTGATATTTTGTGAGCCCTTTTCTGTTCCTGGTACTCTGCTGGACCTATTTACACAGATGAGCTCATTCAATTAGATTGGCAACCCTGGTAAGAACCCTGGGTATGATTCCTATTGTATGATAAGAAGTAAGGCTAAGAGATATTAAATGTCACAGGTCACATAGCGGGCTAATAAGCAGATGAGAAAGTTGTTTTTTATGGAGCACTAAGTGTCCCCAAATGGTAGGTACTTCAAAATACACTCCCACTTTCCACCTAAACCTAGAAGTTTGTAGGAATATATACTTGCAAAGTTTAATTACCCAATTTAACTGTTAGTCTTATTCTGGATATAAGGGAAAGTGTGGGTTACTTCACTGTATCTTGACATTTCACAATGACCTTGCCCTTGCAAAAAGTCACCATGATTTAAACCTCAGGATAACCAAGCTCTAACTTGCTGTTAGGTCATCCTTAACGATTTGGGGGTCAACTTACTCCTGTTCGGGTGGGAGTGTTGGTTGGACTCTGTCTTACCAGAGTTCTTTGTTTTATTGCTTGATTCATTTTTCTGATTTATATTATTCTATCTTCTTTAAAAACAGAAAGAACCCCCATCAACTTAAAAGTGATGTGCTTTATCAGAATGCTACACCTTTCAAATTCAGATTTTTAAAAAAATTATAAAGCCAAATATATTCATCTGCATTCATTATGAATTAATATGAATAGCTGAGAGTTAGCAACATTTAATTGCCTAAGAATATCATCATTTACCACACACTATGAAGCCATCTTAGTTTATTATACAGCTTAGTTTACACTTTTATGCGTTTCTTTTTACAGATGTGCAATGTGAGAGTAGCAGTTGGCTAGGTTTTTTGGGGGGGGCGGGGGTGCTTTGTCATATGGTAAAAACAGTGACTCCTAACTCAGTCCCCTCCTCAGACCTATCAAATAAAAATCTCGTAAGTTTGGGTCCCAAATATCAGTGTTTTGTTTTTTTTTTGCAAAGATCCCCATTTGTTTCTAATGTGAATCCAGGGTTAAGAACCATTGGGGTTCAAATCATTGGCTCTAGTTAGTGCCAGACTTGGATTCAAATCCTGGGTCCACCGAAGAAGTTACTTAGCTCTTTCTGTTTTGTTATCTGTAACGTGGGGATAGCCATCTACTTCATATGTTTATATTACATATGAAATTATGTAAGACATGTAAAATAGCATAGTCCCTGGCCAAGTTCACGTTTTCAATACATTATTGTGACTTGTTTTCAACTGAGTGCGATTTATTTATCATAGAGAAGGTCAGAGTTGGAAAGAATGTCTCCATTTTCAATGAAGCAAACACAACCTTGATGAGGTTGCCCGAGCTCTCATCTGTAGACCTACAATCCTGTTTTTTGTCTCCAAACCACATTTTCTCATCGTCATTCCACGCTGTCTCCTTTAAATTTCAGCTTCTTGGTTACGTCAAACAGCATTCCCCCAAATAAGCCAACAGAAATGAGCTGGGTGTCTTCACCAAGGGAATGCAAACACTAAGCTGCCTAAGCACCCACACGGTGATGTCTCCAGCTGCGCCCACTCTGCAGTTTCCTTCCAAGAATGTTGTTCTGGATAACAAGACTCAGGCCTGGGAAGCGATGGGGCTTTTCTAGTGAGTGGTAGTCTGGGCCTCAGAGGCGTTGTGATGTAGTGAACAGGTGCCCCAGTTGGAGTGAGCCGCGTTGTAGTGCAGGCCCTGGCTTCACACTCCGGCCGAGTAACCTCACGTCTGAGAGTCAGTTTCTACTTCTGTTCATGGGCGGTGATAGTACTTACCTTTTGAGGTTGTGGCAAGGGCTGAATGTTACTGATTCTGCCACTTCACAGTTATGTAACCCAGGGATAATGACAACATCTGATGCCCCATATCACCATATTTGATGCCTCTATGATTATCTGTAAAATGGAACAGTAATAATAGTACCTGCCTCATGGAGTACTGGTGTTGGTTAAATAAGGGTATGTCTAAATAAGCATATGCCTGGCACATGCTCGGCACCTCGGTGACGCTAGTTGCTGTTGTCCCATGTAACAGGTGACATAACTCTCATGAAACCTGCTCCCTCTTGGAGGGCCGGTGGACAGAGGCCATGCAGCCAGGCCCATCCCATTCCTTCATGGAAAGCCCATTCCCTACTGGCTCTTCTGTTGTATGTCCGAGCTTGTTCCTGCTTCCTTCCCGTTTGTGGATCCTGTTGGTCTGTGGGTTCCCTTCGCTTTGCTTTGCCTTGCCTTCTAGAGACTTCCTTACCGCTAGCTTCTCAGAGAGCGGACAAGGAAATAAGGGAGAAGACACTTTTAGAAGTCTGGGGAGAACACACCACTGGAGTATGGGAGAACACATTTGTAACACCATTCCCAGTTTGTTACCCGATAACCTTTGCCTTTTAAAAGCCGTTTCCGGTTCAGAAGACACTTGCTGGTATATTATTAGCCCATTTTTGCAATTGTGAAAACTGAGGCTCAAGCAAAAAAGTGACTTCCCAAGGCTCTAGTAGCTATGAAACTCAGCCTGAATGTTCTTTTTTTTTTTTTTTTTTAAACCTCAGGTGCAGAGAGGGGGTACCCTTTGGTAGAGGGCACATAATCATCACTTGTTCAAATAAACTTCCTCTGACACTACGTAAACAAATGAGCATGGCTGCGTTCCAATAAAAGGTTACTTTCAAAACCTGGCAAAGGATGGATTTGACCCCAGAGCCATGGTTCCTGATCTCTGCTCTCACATAACTGTTCGTGTTTCATGTGAATTTTCTTGTTTATATATGTGTCCTTCCAAGTGAATATTATGTTTTGTGGGTTGTATTTTGAATTTCCATTTTCAACATCATTTTGATTCTGACACTGTTGGTTTTCGACTTGACACCTTAACGGTCTTTTCTGGCTACTCCATACTGTTCGAGGGTACAATCCCCATGTCTTACCCACCCACTTGTCTGACACACAAGTTGTCTCCGGCTTTCCCCTGCCTTAAGTGATGGCGGTGAACACATTCTTCACATTTTCCCTGTGAGCATCTCTGTGCTCTCTGCCTGGTCACAGTGGGCTGCTTGAAGCAGGTGGGGCCGTGTGGCTCCTCACAGAGCCTGCCCAGGGCACACTCCCCGCTCCATCGCTGCCAGCAGTTGCTATTATTCCGCTTTCTTCTTTTTGCCGAGTAAACATCTCATTGTTTTAATTTGCATCCCTGATTACTAATGAGTTTGAGCATGTCTTCCAATGTACATATAAGCCTAAGTTTTCTAATTCAAAAACTAGGTTTCTTCCTGCAAACCTCAGCTGGTTGTTCCTGAAAGACTGGGTTTTTTGGAAGGGGTTTTTCAAACATGCAGTAATGTATAGCTATTTTAGCATGAACTCCTGTGTACCCACCCCTCTGCATCCACAGTTAGCATTTTCCCAGCTTGGTTTCAGCTGTTCCCCCACACATCACTAGTTGTCACTGGGAAGTTTTAAAGCCAATTCCAGACCACATGCCACCTCACTCTTAAGTCAGTTTGCAGCTCTGCCTGATCGGGACTTTTTTTTCAAGCATCACTCATGCCATTATGCCAACTCACAAAATAGGCAGTTCTCCTGTAACATCTATATTCAGATTTCCACCGTCGTCTGGATCCAGCCAATGGCTTCCTCTCACTGTCACTTGGCTCATTCTCTGCCTCGTGCCTGGCTTCTGACTCGTAGGCACATGTGTGGTCCTCCTGCCCCTGGGAGCCCCACCTGGAGGCCCCTGATAGACTAAGGCTGCCTGAATCTTGCGCTGCCGATCTCTGTTCCGCCTCCCCAGAGGTCCACCTGCCCGGCCCCTACTTCTCAGCCTTTCTCTGTCCACTTGCCCCAGGCCAGTGGGTCCTGAAAGATTGAAGGTCCCAGAAAGATGATTACCCAGATGCTGGTTGTACACCAGTGTGTGTGGGGGGGGTGAATGATGGTCCCCCAAATCGGTGTCCATCCTGATTCCTGGGACCTTTGGATGTGTTACTTTCCATTCCAAAAGGGACTTTGCAGATTATCCTGGCTTTTTCTGTGGTCCCAGTGTAATCGTAGGGTCCTCACAAGAGGGAGCCGGAGGGTCCCAGGGTAGAGATATGATGACCGCGGAGACTGGAGCAATTCCAGGAAGGGGCTGAGAAATGCAGGTCGCTTCTAGCGGCTGGGAAAGGCAAGGAAACAGGTTAGCCCCAAAACCTACAGAAGGAATTCGGATCTGTTGACACTTGGGTTTTAGCTCGTGAGATTCATTTTGGATTTGTGACCTCCAGAACTCTACGATAGTAAATTTGTGTTTTTTTGTTTTTTGTGTGTTTTTTTGAGTTGGAGTCACTCTGTCGGCCAGACTAGAGTGTAGTGGCTGCTCCTGGCCACCGCAGCCTCAACTTGCTGGGCTTCGGCGATTCTTCCGCCTCGCCTTCCAAGTAACTGGAACTACAGGCGCGCGCTACCACGCCCGGCTCATTTTTGATTTATTGTAGAGATGAGGTCTCACCAAGTTGCCCAGGCAGGTCTCGAACCCGCGGGCTCAGGCAATCCACTCACCTCAGCCTCCCAAAGGCACGAGATTACAGGCTGAGCCACCGAGCCCGGCTAATTTGTGTTGTTTTAAGCCACCAGGTTTGTAGTAATTTCTTGCTGCAGCTGTAGGAAATGAATACAACATATATTAGTGCAGAAGCTCTAAATCACTATGGTAATGCCTTGTGGTTCTCTGTTCCTAAAACGCCCTTCCCCCAGGTACCCACATGGCTTCCTTCCTCACCTCCTTGAACTTTCTGGGTCTCTCTCAAATGCCACCTCCCCGGAGAGGCCTCCTTCAAATAAAACACCCCCTGTCCCGATAGTCCCCTCCTGCTGTGCTTTTCCTCATAGCACTGATTACACAATTAAAACATATATCTTCATCTATGGCGGCATGGGCTTTGGTTTTGCTCACTTCATCTGACACAAAGTGGCGGCCCCATTAAATATCTGTTGAAAGAGTGAAGGAAGGAAAGATCTTGCTTGTGGTAAGGATCCTTTAACTTAAGAGCTTCCTAAGTGAATAAATATTCCCACTTCACCGATGTTCTTCATGTAGTTTGTATATTTCTTCCTTGAATCTTTTTCAATAAAATGAGGACACTCTGCTTAAATCATGGAATGCTTCAAGCGCACAGCACGTTGCCAACAAGAAATCGGTACTCATTCTGCACTGCAAATGAGAAAAACAGAAGTGCCTGGGCCTAGGCCAGCAGCTCTTTAAAACCATAATTGTAGGGATTTGAGCCACTGTGCTGGGCCAAGGGCAAAGGGGAACCCGATGGCTCCAAGCAAATGGCTCACCTGGGCTTCCCCTGAGAAGTGGAGTCATTTGAGGCACCACTGAATCCTAATTCACCATCCAAGGTCAGCAGAGCTGGGGAGAGTCCCTGGGTCACTCCCTGCCTTTGCAATGCGACTGTTCAACCATTCCCGGGGCTCTAGGGTTACAGAAAATACCCCATTCCTGAGCGTCCCTTTTCTCATCTCCTCATCTGGCCCCAAACTTCTCAGGCTTCAGCGGGACACTTGATGGGTTTTGTGATATTGTTGGGGACCGAGAAGTGCAGGCTGTCTTGGCTTGAGGCAAAGGCCCTCAGGCAATCGGAGGCCGTCACAGATCCTGTGGGCCCAGCACTCAGGCCTGGCTGCTGCGGCTCTTCCTAGTTTTCCAGTAGTGGGCAGGCTGGCAGAGTCCCCAGGCCCGGGAGCAGCCTTGAGCCAGGAGGTCGGAAGTTTGTGGATATTGTCCTCAGCCTCTCCACACAGCACTGGTTGCTCTCATGGTAACGTGCTTGATAATACTCCCTTTGCTGGCTTCGCATCCTTTCCTGTCTCCACTTCCCTACCAGTATTCCCAGGGACCATCTCAAGTAAAACGCTTGCACCTGATTGTCTTGGGGCTTCTTCTGGGGGAACCCAGTTGGGAATCAACCCAAAGCGTCACCTTAACCAACAGTTCCCTCCGTGGGCTCTGTGTGATCCACTTCTGGGCCTGCTGTGGTATGTGTAATCCGTAGTTGACAGAAATGTCATGCAATATATGACTGTGTCTATCGAAAACTGCAAGCAAAGTTTCGGGCAACACTAAGTGCCCTCACTCTGTGCTGTGCTGACATCATTTCTATCATTTCTACTCTGTTGATTTGAAAGCGCTGGGCTAGACCCATTTATAACTAATTCCACAACTCTCTGTCAGGCTGAGACTCCCATTTTATAAAGCACTGTTCCCGTCCCTGTGTGTCTCAGCGGTTAACACAGCACCTGGCATAGAGACTTGATGCATGATTCAGAGATGGGTGGTTGGGTGGATGGGTGAGTGGTGGATTTGACCATCCAGCCTTTGATTGCCTGGTATTCTTCTTCTCTGTGACTTCTCAAGGCTTTTCCTGTTTTTCAAAAGGACACAGTTCTAAATTGACTGAAAACCTCTTAAAATATACATTACACAGTAGAATGATTACTTCTTGGCCCTTGTGCATAATTTTCTTAAAAAACACTGGAGCATCATGATGGCTCTTTCCCTAAGAGCAGCACAATGGGATCTGTAGCCCGTGTGTGTTTAACAGTGATTCCCTGGTGAGTTTTGCCTCTGCACCTGTGGCAAGGTACTCTGTCCCGTCAAAAAACTACCTTTCTCAGTATGGGTCTTGTGCTGGCTAATTTTATGTGGGAGCTTGGCTAGGCCCAGGTACCCAGATAAGTAGTCAAACACTGTTCTAGATGGTTCTCTGAAGACATATTTTAGATCAAATCTAACATTAAAATCAGTGGACTTTGAAGAATGCAGATCACCCTCCATAATATGGGTGGGCCTCATCCAATCAGATGAAGGCTTTAAGGTCTGTCAAGAGACCACCTCCAGGCTCAAACTGCAGCTCTTCCTCGGGTCTCTAGCCTGCTGGCCTGCCAGCCTTTCACAATCATGTGAGCCAATTCCTTAAACTCAATCTTTCTTTCCCTTTCTGTCTCTGTCTCTCTGTCTCTCTGTCTCTCTCTCTCCTGTTGTTTCTGTTTCTCTAGAGAACACTGACTAATACACCCCAATAGGGCTTGCCTTCAAGCTTTTAGGGCCATTTCACCAGGTTTTGTATTAAAGGCATTAGAAATGTCCTTTCTAGCTGACTGACAAAAATTCTCTAGACTCTAGAATCTATTGGACAAGACTAAGAGGTGTTTGTGTTCAACTCTACACAGTATAGAAGTGTCCCCTCTGGAGCACTTGTCTTTTAAACCAAGTTGTTCTAAATGGGGATTAACAGAAGTGGACTCCAGCCCATTAGGCTGAAGAGGAATTAACTGAGAGCATGCTGGGAGCTTGTAGGCTTGTTGAGGGTGCTGGAAAATGGACTCTAATGAGGTTCAGGAACTGCACTTGAAAGCAATGACCTGGTCTGATGAGGAAACGGCCACCGATGCTGCCACTAGGCAGTGGTTTTGCTTCTCTATCAGGAACATGATTTCTCCAGAGTTGCTATTGTCCCCAGCACCAATGCTAACGTGTGGCCACCATCACCCTCATAAAACCAGCCTCTTTAACCAAATGGACTCTGTGAATCATAGTCTGTGGATGCTCTGGTTGGTGGAGACTGGTTACATGCCCTACCTAGCTGCAAGGGAGGCTGGGCAAGCACGTCTTCAGGCTTCTGGCTTAGGGAGGAAAGTCGCATAATGGGGAAATGGGGCTGCTTCGTATGGAAAGGGTGTTCAAAAGGGGCTGGGCAGCAAGGAAATGACACATGTCCACAATGTGGTCTCACCTGATGTCCCTCCCCTCCAGGCACCTTCGCTTGAATTTCTCCAGTGATGGGGGATCCTTTCTTTAGAGGACAATCTGGCTCAGCTCAAATTCAGAGGGAACTGTTCCCACTGAGCCCAGATCTGTGTCCCTGTAACTTCTATACCAGGCTCGTTCTGAACAGCACAGAAAATGGGTTTGGTAGAGTGCTATATCCTCCTGTTTCTGAGCTGAGCAGATCATCTCTTAGGAGCTGTGTGATCTTGGGCAACTTACTGGATTCTGTTTTCTCACCTGTGAAACGGAGATAATAGTATGTACCAGAGGTATTTGGGGTGAAGATTGGAATACTTGGAACGTTAGCCATGGGGTGATACCTAATCCTTCTTCACACAACAGCCATGGTGGACCACAGCCATGATGCCTCCCTACCACTCTAACCTCTGTGTTTCCTTTTTGAAGTCAATATCTGTGGCTCCCTGGAAACTTCTTCTTCTTTAGTCTGCATCTGAAGCCTGCAAACCTACCCATCTTGTGTTTTCTTTGAACCCTCCATGAACACTCCACAGTGGCACAATGCCTGATTCCTCAAACACACTGCCCCTGAAAGCACCTCTCACTTCATGTCCTTGCCTGGTTGTCTAATCCTGGGCTCTTTCCTTCCTGGCCGCATTTCCCCAGCCTCCTTCCCACCCCAGCAGGTCACCCTTCCCTATCTTCCCTCCATCTTGAAATCTTTTACTACTCTGCCTGCTAGTGTCTGTGCTAACACTTGCTACTTAATGTAAAAGGCCTGGCAGAGTTTGTTGCCTTTGCTTGATTTCTCAAATACGCTTTGAGCACCTTAAGGACTGGGTAATATTTTAAATCCACCTTCCTCCATGCCTATTTTGGTGACTTTTCCCATGTTGTCTTCTTCATCTTCATTTTCTTCCAGCTCTTTATTCTTTTTAGCATCCTTCTCCTCCACTTCCTCCTCTTTATGGCTACCAATATGTCAGCCGTTATGCGAAACCTTTTGCATGCATTATCTCACTCAATCCTCAACAACTCTGTGGAAGCAAGTAATGCAATCTCCACCCAGAAAGTTAAGTACCTGACCCACAAACACATGGTTAAGAATGTAATGAAGACTAAGTGATTCCATGGGTCTTAACTACTCTTAACCACTTAACTATTCATATGGTCCTTTCATCCATCCATCCACCCGCCATGCAACCATCTATTCATTATTCACCTACCCATCCATTCATGCATCCACCCACATATCCATCCATCTACCCACCTACCCACCTATCCATCCATTCACCTTCCTATGTACCCACCACTCACTCATTCATCCACCTACCCATCCATACATCCACCAACCCATGAATCCACCCACCCATCCATTCATCAACCACCTACCCATCCATCCATCTACCTATCCACCCACCTGCATATCCATCTACCCTCTCACCCATCCACTCATCCATCCACCCATTCATCTGTCCATCTGCCTATCTACCCACCCACTTATCTATCCATCCATCCATCCATCCATCCATCCATCCATCCATCCATCCATCCATCCATCATCCATCTATTCATCCTAAGCACTGTGCTTAGACTCTTGCTATAGACAGGTACAAACCATACAAACTGTTAAATAAGGAAACAAAGACTATGCCAAATAGTGGGAGAGGGAAGCAAAGAAGGACCTTATTTCTCAAGAATATAGTTGGTGCCTGCTAAATATTAATCATTTGTTGACTAATTTGGCTTTGTTTGCTCCCCAGGAAAAGCATCTGCTCTCATGTTGAAATATGAGCATGTGGGTAAATGTACTTCGTCAACTCTAAAGCCCTTACAAATGTAAGGAAAGGTGCCTGCGGTTTCCTGACAGGTGAAATACCTGAGGCGATGCCTAACACATAGTAGGTGCTAAGTCCATGAGTGCTCTTAGTAAAAACAAATGTCAAGGACCCAGCTGGTGTGCCAGCCTTGCTAATTTAAAGGGAAGAAATCTTAACATTGTGAAAATATTTCCTCTCTTCTTTTTCCTATTCAGTCTCATAATAGTGATATAACTAGAGCCAGAGGGAAAGCATATTTTTATAAAACTTCTCAGTTGTCTACAACTTTTTATTTTAGGTCAGATCAGAGGTACGTTTTCTTGTGCCCACACAAACTCACTATTCACTTTGCTTTTCTGCCATCTATTTTCTCTCTAACATGTTTTGTGAATCTTTTTCCCTAAAGAATTTCCCAGTCATTAAAAATGTGAGAGACAGACAAAATAGGGTTCCTGTGTGACTTGGTATGAGTTTCTTAATTTGTCCAGGGTCAAACTCTTAATTCTCTCATTTTTGCAATTAAAGAAAATTGTGACTAATACAGAAGATAATATATACCAGGCATCTGCTTTGGTACCTGTCACTCATAGTAGCCCAATAAAATCGTGTTCCAATTATCTACTGCTGTCTAACAAATGACCTCAAATCGAGTGGCTTAAAACAACCATTTGAATATATTTCATGAATGCAGGTTCAGGTTATTTGGAGGCGAGGGTATAGCTGGATGGCTGGTTGGTTCTCCATCTACTTCCAAGATGGCTCATTACATGGCTGGCAAGATGGTGTTGGCTGTCGGCTGGTGCTCAGCCAGAGTCCCACATGGCCTCTTCACAGGGCTACTTGGTCTTCCTCACAAAAGAGTAGCTGGGTTCTAGGACTGATTGCTTCAAGAAACTCTGACAGAAGCTGCAATACTTCCTATGATTTAACATCCAAGTCCCTGAACAGTACTGCTGCACATTTTCTTGGTCAAGTGAGCCTTTAGGGCCAGCAGTGATTCAAGGAGAGAGGAATTTGAATTTACCTATTGAAAGGAGGAGTGTTCGAGGATTTGCTGCCATCTTTAACCCACTGGAACAGTAGGCGTTTTTCTTTATCGTACACCATCCCGAGGCATGAGTTCAGTGCCGGCTGCTGGGCTCGGTGCTGACTGTGGGTCCACTCAAGGTCAGTTCCTGCAGCTGCTCCAGCTGTGGGACCGCAGCTGGCTCCTGACATGTCTCTGCTGGCCTCTCGCTGAACTGGAGAAAGCAGCTTTTGGAGCCAGCCATGGGTCTGACCATCTGTCTCTGCGGACTGTATTCACTATGCCGGTCAGCACAGTTTTAGCAAAACCTTTTTCCATTGTGTGTGTTTGGCGGGCCTGGTGAATACACCAGGGTCATGAATACACTCACATTCCATGCTAAGACCCAGCTCTGAGAATACTTTCAAGATCAAGGACTCATAAAATACAGATTTTGTGCCCCACGGTGTGATGCGTCTTGGCTGCCATGATATTTTGTCTTCTGGATTACATTTGGGAGTCATCTCAAATGCTGAAATGGTTCTTCAAATTGAAAAGACTTTAGGTTTCTTTATGGCTCTGGGTCTGTTGTCATTTCGTAATTCAGACTTTCCATATACCTTGATTGGACACACTTCCCTCTGTCCCTGAGACATTCATGCCAGTCCTTCATTCAAATGTGTAAAGTCCCATTTCTTCACTTTCAGTATGTTCCTGACTCTTCAAAACAAGCACTTCTCAGAGTGAGAAATAAATATTAATTCAATGTGAACATCATAGACGTCATATGTATATAACAATCCTGATGTCAAATAGGCCGGGAGAAATGTTCAGCTGGCTTAAACAAAGTCAAGCAAACAAGTGTCTTTCCTGCAGAACTTCTCGGGGGCCTTTAACAAACTTGCATTTTTTTTTTTTTTTTGAGTCAGAGTCTCACTCTGTCACCCAGGCTGAAGTGCAGGGGCACGCTCACGGCCACCACAGCCTCGACCTGCTGGGCTCAGGCGATCCTTCCACCTCAGCCTTCCAAGTAGCTGGAACTTAGGCACATGCCACCACGCCCAGCTAATTTTTTGATTTATTATAGAGACAAGGCCTCACCAGGTTGCCCAGGGTGGTCTCGAACCCCTGAACTCAAGCAGTCCTTTCCCCTCTGCCTCCCAAAGTGCTGGGATTACAGGTGTGAACCACTGCACCCAGTCAGCACTTTGTATTTTAAAGAGACTGGTGAACGCCACATTTGACAGGCTTCTGTGACTCAAAGCCCTTTGTACACAGCACCTCCCAGGACATATCTTGGGAAATGCAGACCTAAGTCTATGCTCTGTTTTGGGCGAAGAGGTATGTGACCCACAATTTTGTCAGTATCTACACGTCTGGTGTCTGCACACATTCTCTTCCTACAGGCAAAGCTGAGTGTTGCCCTTTCCTGGGATTGTGGACACCACATGCGAGTGTACTTGTGAGTTCTTATCCTCTTAGCTCTGGGATCCTGGACAGGTTAACTAACTGCCCTGAGCCTCAGATGTCTTAGGGGTCTAATATGGAGAAAACACAGCCTCCGGAGCTGGGGCAGTGGAGGGATTATATATATGTGGTAGCACACACAGAGACGGGCCTAGGATGGGGCCCGAACATGTCAGCTTTCCCTTCCCAGTTCTGGGACTGACCCACCACAGGGAACAATGTGTGAGCCCACTCGCCCCCTAGTGGGCATTTCTGCCTCTGCCACCTGAGCCGAGGCATCCTCAGAGGAGCGGATGGCTTCTATTGTCAGCATTGACTTGTCACCACCTGTTTGGAACTAGCGTGTGGGAGATTCCTTTTAGACTAACAAGGCAAGACATCATTTAGTGGTAGGCTTGAGGGCGGGGATTGTGGTTTCTCTCCCCAGCAAGAGGTGAAGCACCATCTCCACTTTACAGATGTGGCCTTGAGGTCACACAGAAGGGACAGAATGATGCTGGGATTCATGATGGGCCATTTCCACACAGCTGAATGCTTGGGTAGACCACCGGGAGCAAGGTCTTCTTACTACCTTTCTCCCATGTGGTTCTTAGTTAGGCGGGGGAGGATTACGAATCCTCTTCTGGTGTGTGATTCTAGGTCATCTCTAACATCTAAATGCCTTGCACATGGCAGGCAGTCGGGGCCATGTTTTGAGAGCTTGCTCTACCAGGTACCATCCTAAGTGTTTTACATAGTTAATCCTTGCAATAAGCCTTGGAAAACCAGAGAAATGACTCCTATTTCCATTCAATAGTTGAGGAAGCGGAAGCACAGAGCAGTTGAACGATCTGCCTGAGGTCACACAGTCAGTGTGGATTAAAACCAGCATTCAGACCCACACAGCGTGATTTCATAGCCATAGCACCCCCACCTGCCCCTCTGAGAATTGCCTGCAGACCCCCTGGATCAACCAACCGGTATTTATTGTGCTGCTGCTGTGTGCCCACTCCCGTGCCACAGCTGTGGAGGACACAAAAGATTCATGAGACTATTTGGCATCGATGATTGCTCTAAAATTGGTTTTGACTTCTTAATAAAGGGTAAAATCCCCAAGGAAATACTGAATGATGAAATTTAAAAAGAGTGAGTCTTTCAAAGTAGGAAAAAACTGGTTAATAGCAGGTGAAGGGCAAACATGTTTAAAAAAAGAACCAACCCAGGGAAAATCAACACTGTATTAGTGACACATATGATTTGTATGCATGTGAGCAGGAAAATGTAAAAGGGGGAGAGAGAGAGAGAGAGACGTCTTCTTGAGTAAATGAAGCATAGAAGTTCATTAGGTCTATAAAAAAGTGTCAAAAGAGGAAACCCTTCCCTCGAAGCATCAAGGGATTGTAATATAAACTATGTCAGGTAGGTGCAAATTGGAAACTGAGACGCAGAGGCACGATCTGAGGAATACATTTACAAAAATATCAGATAAATAATAAATTATTAAATATGTTAAAAGCTAAAAGGATCTTCATGTCTGCAAGGCTCTTAAATTCAAGAGGGGAAAAAAAAGGCTGGGTTGGTCTGGTCCAAGAGGGTAAAGAGAGGGGGATGGAGACGGTCTGGCTGGATGAGCCCTTCTCCTGAAGACACAGGAAAACAACCCGGGGTAGAACGTCCATAGGAAATCATTAGGCCCAGGGCACACACGGGTCCCTGGGGAAGTGGAAGAAATTAAAAACATCAGGGCCTTTGAGAGATGGGAGGTCCCCTGTGCTCATTCTGTGCCCAGGAGATGGAGGCCTGGTGGGAGATCCCATGGACAGGTGCAGGGAGACCTGGGCCCACCAAGGCCCCTTTACCCTCTCTCTGAAGTGACCTTCAGCCCCTCTGCCACCATCTTTGTTTCCGAGTGAAGCAGACAGCGGGGCCCGGGTAAAAATCTGCAGGCACTGGGGCTTGGGAGAGGGTGTGAAGTTGCATCCACATAGGCATGTTTCCTCCCTAAGCTTCCCTCCTGGACCCAGTGTCTTTTTTTGCCAATACAGACCAGAAGACTCCATGGCCAGCAGAATAGCTCATTGGAATAAGTAGAGAGTTCAGGGCCAGGTTCATCTCAGACTTTTTTTTTTGAGTGGAGTCTCACTCTGTCACCCAGGCTGGAGCGCAGTGGCATGCCCAGCCACCGCAGCCTCGACCTTGCTGGGCTCCGGCAATCCTTCCTCCTCAGGCTTCCAAGTAGCCGGAACTACAAGTGTGTGCTACCATGCCCGGCTAATTTTTTGATTTATTGTAGAGATGCGGTCTCACCAAGTTGCCCCAGCTGGTCTCGAACCTCTGGGCTCAGGCAATCCTCTCGCTCCTGCCTCCTAAAGTGCTGGGATTACAGACGTGAGCCACCGTGCCCGGCCATCTCGGCCTCTTAACTAGTAAGGTGACCTTGGGCAGTGACTCGACGACTTGCTCGTAAAATGAGAATGAAGATCATGGTAGGACTTCACTAAGTTCTACAGATATTTGTGGAACTCCTGCTCTGCCACGCATGACAGCTGCCCACATGGAGGTTGCAGTGTGCTCGGGGAGACAGCCCTCTGGTCCTTTTGTATCCTGTGCTAACTGTGGGGCATTTTCCCCAAGTCCTTTGACAACATGAACTTGTTTCATCATCGCCGCCATTCCATGGCCTGGTTACCATTATAATTCTCATTTTACATGCCAGGAACGGAGACAGACACAGACTAAGTAACTTGCACAGAGTCATTCGGCTGGAAAGACGTGGCCCTCATTTCCAAACCCCCGTCCCTGATGGCTGGGCCTGAGCTCTTTGGCCCTACTTGATACATGGAGCCAACAGTCACATGTGCTGCTGTGAAATTGTAGCTAGAGCAGGTGGGAAAGAGAATGCAGTGCTTGGCAAGCTCATCATATGGGCATTTCGCTGAGGAAGTGACACACACTGAGATCTGAAGATGATGTCAGAGTTAACCAGAGGGACACGGAAGAGGAAGCAATTCCTGAGGCAGAAAAAGCCCGAGGACTGTTGTGAAGAGTAAGTACCTGGACAAGAAAAGGACCCGGCACTGAGTGAGCTGCTGACTGAGCTGTGTGACCTTGGCCAAGGTCTGTGACTTCTGGGAACCTCAGCCCCACTGTCTGTAAAATGGGAGAGAACAGGAAGTAGGAGGATGAAGTTAGATGGCGAATATAAAGTGCTTAGCCCAGTGCCTGGCACAGTGGACATGACTTATCGCCATGGACGGCGATGGATGAGCAAGAAAGAATTTCCCCCCAAGGGCTTCTGCCTTCACAGTGGTATCACTTGAGAACTGGGAAAGGTCCAAGGTGGTCATGGGTGGCCCGGCTAGCCCTCTCCCTCAGTTTATCAGAGTAAGCAGATGAGCTGGAATCCAAAGGCATTTCTCCGAGTCTTCCAAGTTGCCCCGGTGGTGAGACGTAACAAATGATGTGCAAAGTATATATTCTGGATTTTAATCAGGCTATGGCTTCAATGCCCAACACGCTCACCAGTGTGAATAGTCTGAGGTCTCGGGAATCTCCTTATTCCTCTATTGACGAATGCTGATGTCTTACTAGCTCAGGCTTGGCGCTTCAAACGACAGGCCAGTCAAGCCCTGCGCGGCCATGTCAACAGGAGTGAAAGGTCTCAACGTCTTCCAGGTGTCTTACATGGCGATTCCATTTCCTGTTGACAGCAGCCTGACCCAAGGTAGGAATCACAAGCCCATTTTACTGATGAGGTGACTGAGATGCTGACAAAGGCCACCCGGAGGACAGAACTGGGCTCACCTCCATCACCTCTGGCCCTGGAGATTGCTGTTTCCACTCTGCCTGCTCTGTCTCACATGTTCTTTTTTTTCCTTTTTTTTTTTTGAGACGGGCAAGCTCTGTCACCCAGACTGGAGTGCAGTGGTGCAATCAAAACTCACTGCAGCCTCAAACTCCTGGGCTCAAGAGATCCTCCTGTCTTAGCCTCCCAAGTAGCTGGGACTGCAGGTGTGCATCACAATACCCAGCTAGTGTGTGTGTGTGTGTGTGTGTGTGTGTGTGTGTGTGTGTGTGTGTGTGCGCGCGCGTGCGCGCGCATGCGTGCACGTCTCACTATGTTGTCCAAGCTGGTCTTGAACTCCTGGCCCAAGCAATCCACCCACCTCAGCCTCCCAAAGTGCTGGGATTACAGGCGCACCAGGCTGCTCACATATGTTTTTATGAGAAGATTTTATGTGAGAGATGCTTCTGATCACCACTGCCTAGGATTGCCATTAAACTTTTGTTTTACTTTGAGAGATTTAGATACATCAGATTCTAGATTTCTGTGTGATTACCTGCTCTCATCATCTGGGTCTCACTTCCACTCTTACCTCTTCAAACTGTCTTCCTGAATGATCACTGCCACTCACAATCATCCATCACCCGGTGGAATTTTTTTTTCTAGCACTTACCAATACCCCAAGTCATCTTGTTCGTGTATTTGCTGCCTTATTTTATTGCATGTTCCAACTCCCCGGACAGCAAGTTCCACTGCAGTGAGAATCGCATTGGTCTTCCGTCTCCACTGAGACCAGCAAATGTCCTGTGCGTAGCAGGTGCCCAGTATCTCTGTTTCTGAGAGAGCATCATCTGGGGGACAAGCCTGGGCTTGCAGGCAGGTCATGGTTATCCCTCTCACTCTCTGCCAACTTACTGAACATCTGGGTGCCGATGTCCTCACCCGAAAAATGGAGATGATAATAGACAACGAATATGACGCAGCCACTAAGAAGATATTGTGTAAACTTATGGAATGGCATGGACAGATATTTATGTTTGGTAAGTGGAAGACAGTCAGGCAGTGGAGCCATGTGTCAGGATGACCTCACGAAGGATGCAGAACATGGAACCTGAAGGCAGGGACCGTGCTTCCAGGCTGCCTAGCTTCCACCCTGAATCTCCCATTTTCTTGTTGTGTAACCTTGGGCACATTATATTTTGTGTGCTTCACTTTCCTCATTTATAAAATGAGAATCATAAGGGTCAGGTGTGGTGGCTTGAGCCTGTAATCCCAGCACTTTGAGAGGCTGAGGTGGGAGGATCACTTGAGGCCAGGAATTCGAGACCAGCCTGGGCAACATAGTGAGACCCAGTTTCTACAATCTATAAAAAATAAATAATATGTAAACTTTGGTATGATAAGGGTTCATATGAAAGTGTTGTGAAAGTTAATAAGTGAATACACTTGGGGTGTGTGAGGGGGTGTCTGGCACATAGTAAGAGCCTAATTAAGACCAGCTATTGTTATTGTTGCTGTTCCTATTGTCATTTTGATGTATCGAGTGAAAATAAAAGATTGCAAAGTAGTATGGACACTATAATTTCATTATTTAATGTGTGTGTATATGTCTCTGGAAGCATACAGACCAAAGTGTCGTGTGATCTCTCTGGCAGTTTTTTTCTATTTCACTTTTGTATCTGTCCATTTTGCATTGCTTTAAAGAAACACCCAAGGCTGGGTAACTTATAAAGGCAAGAGGTTTATCTGGCTCACAGTTCTGTGTGGCCCTGGCATCTGCTGGGCTTCCGGTGAGGCCTCAGGAAGCTTACAATCATGGCAGAAGGCAGAGAGGGAGCAGGCGTGTCACACGGTGAGAGCAAAGGCAAGAGAGAGAGGAGGCACCCGGCTCTCTGAAATAACCAGCTTTCACGTGAACTAACAGAGCAAGAACTCACGCATTACCAGGGGAACAGCGCCAAGCCATTCATGAAGGATCTGCCTCTGTGATCCAGTCACCCGCCACCCTGGGGATGCCATTTCAACACAAGACTTGGAGGGGACAACCATCCAGACCATATCAGCTTTGTTCTTTCCTTCTCCGTCTTTACCTTCCTATCATCCTCCTTTTCTTTCTCCTCACAAACACGTATTACTTTGTGTAATGAGAAAAGAAAACCAAGAAAAGTCTGTATATTAAAAATAATAAAATAATGAAACAGGCAAGGCATGCTTCTCGGGACTAGGGGAGGTGGGCTCTGGTCCCCATCCTGCCACTATCAACATGCCTCCGTTCCAGAGGCCTCCCAATCAAACAGCAAGAAGTAACACCAAGTGCTTTTCTGACATGCCAGACATTACTGGCAGACCTGCCTGACAGGTACTATCATTGCTGCCACACAGATAATGAATCCACGACCCAGAGAGTCAAGTAATTTGCCCCAAAGTGACCAGCTACCGAGAAGGCTGACCAGGTCCCTAGGCAGACCTGTCTGACTCGGAGGCTGAGGCCTAAAATTTCTCAACACTCAAACTGTGGCCAGGCCGGCAGCAACAGCATCACCTAGGAGCTTGACAGAAAAGGCAGAAGCCCAGGTCCAGCCCTACGGAGCAGGCACTTGATGACATCCCCAGGGGATTCCTGTGCTCAGCCAAGCTTGAGGAGTCCTGGTCTGAACCGCTATGCTGTTCGTTGTCTCTCAGGTTGTCTCCAGCCATGCCAAATCTTCAAACCATTATGGCCTTTCCCCACCCACTTCCTTCTCTTGTCTGACCCCAATGCCATCCTGCTGGGTGGGGGCGGGGAGGGGAGGTCTAGATCCCAGCAGGAGAAGTGAGCAGAAGTGAATCCAAACCATTCCCTTCAGTGACCACTCAGCAGCTTTGCAACAAAGATTGAAAGAAAAACAGGTGTCTGAATCAGTAGACTCGATGTAGGGATTATCTGTGGAGTCTTTATATCCTTGTTATCCCGATCCAAATAGTGGACTGTAAATAGGATATTTTCGTTATTTAAGGAAAAATAAATACTGCAGGCTTCATAACCAGAGGCCTCTCTAATATGCTTAAATGCGGTTCAGGGTGCCCTGATTTAAGGGTCTAGCGACAGAACTGCAAAGGTAAATTATCCTGGCCTGTGGGTGTTTATATATGATGATGGAATGCAAACAAGCGTTGTTTGGCTCTGAAAGCAGAACCAGAGAAAACTTCATCTAGGTATTTAATTATACAGGGCAGAGTGGAAATGATCTTTTGTTTTCTCGCTAGCCCATGCTTGGAAACCCATAGGTCATTCTAAATCAAAAGGCATTAAAATGTATAAGAAGGAACCGGAACATAACATTTAGCAGAAGTTTTCTGCATTTCTGGTTGTGTTCTCTATTGCTAAGGTTGTTTGCATTCTGTGATTCACAGCCATAGCCATGTATGGAGGTGAATGGCATAATTGGCACACACACACGCACACACACACACACACACACACACACTTCTTTAGGGTATATGTGAGGGAAAAAAAGATCAAATATGGTAACTTGGCGTTTAATTCCACCTGGGTAAAGGAAGCATTGGAAATCAACATTTTCTCTTGCTATGTGTATATATGGGTTGCACAAGCAAACACAGTTGAGGTACTGGACTGTAGGCTTGCTTTTGCCAGTTTCTTATGAAATATCAGGGCTTTTTCACTAGTGTTAGAACCAAGGCAGAGAACTAGAAAGATAAATGATTTAATTCGGCCTGTCAGATTCTGTTTGTTTGAAAGCAAGGATTCATGAGGAGAAAAGCACATTAATTGAGGTCTCAAGGTGGTAGTAGAACACATTTTCTTTATTGCTGGGTTCTGTGTAGGGGCATTGCTTTTTTTTTTCTTCTCCTGAAGTTGACTCAGTCTTGTTCAGTCGACTTTTATTGAGTAAGTCCTGTGCTAGGTGAGGAAAACCAAGGGGGAATAAGCCTGGCTCATGAGAAATGGGGTGGAGGATGCACTAAATGGGGAGAAGAGGGGCACAAGAGCCTTCTCCAAGAAGATGACTTCCCCAAGAGCCTTTCCCAAGAAGATGACTTCCCAAGAAGATGATGTCCACACTAGAACTTGAGAAGGTCTTTGCCAGGGAGGAAGGCTAAGAAAGGCATTCCAGGAAGAGGGAACAGTAGGGACAAAGCCATACTGATGTGGAAGAATCTGCTGTTTCTGAGAATTTAAGCGTGTTGGCCACACTTAGGGCTCTTGTGAGTTGGGAGACCCATGGAAAGGAGCAGAGAAGAATGTCGCTTGAGGTGAGACTAGAGAGGTCTGTGGCAGGAATCCAATCATGAGGAGCCTTGGAGCTCCTTAGAAGTCTGTGGGATTATGGAAATTCGTTCTAGAATTGGGGTGGAGGACAGGCAGCTAGATTAGAGGAACTGGAAGTGGTCGTTTTAAGGATTTGGGTTTTGATCCAAAGATCAATGGATGCCATTGAAGGGAGGCCTTACTTGGATTTGTGCTTGGAAAAGATTATTCTCTTTGCAAATTGAAGAATGGCTGGGCAAGAATGAATGCAAAAACACCTGTTAGGAATCTACCGTAAAGTCCTGACAAGAGAAGGGCGGCCTGGGCTAGGTGAATGATTGGAAGTAGAAAGCAGTGTATGTATTTAAGAAGAGACATTGGACATGGATATTGAAGAGGGAGGGATTTGTCAAGATTGCTCATCCAACAGGCCCAGACTCCTCTCTGCCCCCCAATTACCCTCCCATGCACAATACAACTTGCTGTTGTCTGTCATCAAATGGCACCCAGGACTTACAGGTATGGACCAGCTGTGGCTTCTTTGGACACCTTATCCCTGGCATCTATATCCTCTAACTTTTCAGCAAATGTCAGAGCCAGGTAGACTACCAGTGTGACACATGATCAGATCTTGAATCCAGTCTTTAGCGTCTTCTGGGACTCCTGTAATCTTTTCTATGATAGACACTGTAAATTCACTTGGTTTCCATGACCACACACTCCTAATTAATCTTTTGGTATTTAGAGGTCAGAAAGCGAAAAACGACATTTCCCAGAGTCCTTTGTGGGCAAGGTCACCCATGTGACAAAGGCCTCCAAACAAACACACCATCTCCAGTGTTACAGGCAGAAGTGAGCAGTGCAAGGCAGCTGCTAAGTGCAGGGAGATCAGATGCTCTGGAAAATGAGGTGACCAAGCTTCCTGTTCTTCCAAGACCGTAGGTGGTAGAGTTTCTGATGTCCAGTCCCGAGTATCATACACTTTTTTCCCCTGGCAGCTTTGTTCCTATTTGTAGCATCCAAACCCAATTCTCTGACCCTCCTAGGAATTATATGAGTTATCTAAGACTTTCTGCCTAAAGTAGCTGAAGTGAATACTGTTGTTTGCAGATCACAATCTGCAACATGTGCATCAATTAACTTCATTTATTATTACATATTGTCTTTGTTATTCTACATGTAATGACACTTTATTCTGAACATAGCATGTGCTCCTTGAAGACAGAAAAGAGGTCATGTGTCCTCTGTATTGTCAACCACAGTGCTGAGCACATAGTAGGTGCGATGTGGATGACTGCCATTTTTGCCTGCTTGGTATCCAATGATCATTCTTCCCAAAGTAGACAATTAACAGCCTGTGCCCCGATTTTCCACTAGGGAGCCCCATCTTCTTCAGTCTGAGTTTGTTTGCTTTGGTGGCATTGGCTTCTAGAGCCAGGGATGGGCAGGAGACTCAAGTCTGGCCAGATTATTGCATTCCTCCAGCTACCATAATTAATGTAAAGGTGGGCACATGACCCAACCAGAACCAATGATTTGGGATCTCAGGATTTTTGCCTGGATTGCTGAGATAGAGGCATCTTTCTACTCTCTTTCTGTTAGAGCCACTTGATACAAAAGAAGAGGTGAGCCAGGCACTGCTGGAGACTCCAAGTGGAATTGAGAATGAAGTCACCTAAACAAAGGCAAGCAAAGCCAAGAAATTGCATTGTTGACCCTGTTTGAGATTTGCATAGACTATCCTTGCCTGAAAACAGCCCTACTCTTGAGCTCTTCAGTTAGGTCAGCCAATAAAGTTCTTTAAATCTTTTTTTCTGTTTGTTTCAGTCAATGAAGTTGGGTTTTTATCACTTGCAACCAAGAGTCCTGACTAATACCAGGGTTGTCCATAAATATCTCCTGATTGGCACATCAGAAAAAAAGGCAAGGGTTGAAGGTCTAAATTTCCTATGTTCTTTTTAAACGTTTCTCACCTCCACTCCAGCCTTTCACTAAGTGGTCAAGACATGACCACCATTTTAATGATTCAATGGAACAAGCAATCCAATTAAAGCTGAGAAGTACCCTGAAGGACTGTCCTCTTAAACAAATTGACAGCTGCTTCTGGAACAAAAGGGGCTCCGGGTGAGTGCCAGCCAATGAAAGGGTGATGTGGCTTTGAACTCTGTCCTGTCAGAGATGCCAACAGTCACTGTAGAGCATGGTGGTTAAGAACATGCTCTACAGTGGCTATAGGTCTTAGCCGGGCTCGGTGGCTCAGCCTGTAACCCGCGCCTTTGGGAGGCTGAGGTGAGTGGATTGCCTGAGCCCATGGGTTCAAGACCCACCCAGGCAACTTGGCAAGACCTCATCTCTACAATAAATAAAAAATTAGCTGGGTGTGGTAGCGAGTGCCTGTAGTTTCAGCTACTCGGAAGGCTGAGGCAGAAGGATCGCTGGAGCCCAGCAGGTCGAGGCTGAGGTGACCAGGAGTGGCCATTGCACTCCAGTCTGGGCGGCGGAGTGAGCTTCCAACTCAAAAAAAAAAACAACAAAAAAAAAACAAGAACATGGGTCCTGATGCATATGGAATCAGGGCTGTGTGGGTTTGAATATTACTCCACACTCATTATTGCATGACGTTGGCCAAGTTACTTAACTTCTATAAATCAGACTCAAATTGGCTTATAAGGGAAGAGAAGTGTCTTGGTTGCACACCTGGAAAATCCAGGAAGGTGTCTAGCTTCAGGTTGGATTGGATCCAGTTGCTCAAAAGATATGTCAGGAATCTGTGAGGCTTCCTCTCAGGCTCTCTTCCCTCTGGGCTGGCTCCACTCTCAAGCAGTTGGGTCATTCTTGTGGGAGTAAAACAGCCTGGAGGGGCGCCAGGCTTACATTCTCTCAGCTTTGCTCTCCCCGCAGAGAGAGCACACTTTCCTTTCTATGTCTCCAGTGACAACCTGAGGGAGAGTTCTCATCGGGTCAGCTTGGGTACCCTGCCCATCCCCGGAGTGAGGGAGTGAGGTCAGATTACTCAGATGGGGGAGGGAATGTTTCTCAAAGGAAGAGCAGAAGAGGGAACTCACGATAGCTGGGTATAAACAACAGATGTCACCCCCCACTCTGTTAGACTATGTTCTCCTGGGAAAAACTGGAAACGTGAACAGCTCCCACTTCATAAGGTTTTTGTAAAATTAAATGAGTTAAAGCTTGTGCCACACATGCTGCTGGTACCCTACCTACAGTCTCAGAGCCCTGACCGTTTCCAAGCACGTGGCCCCAGATTCTAACATAAGCAAGTCTGTCTTTCCCGAGGACTCTCTCTGGCTGCTAGACCCCCGCTTTGCCCAAGCTGGACACAAGCTGGACGTGCTATGGAGCACCTGGGAGCAGTCACCTGCTGAGAGTCCGCACCCCAGCCCCCTCAGCCCTCAAGTAGGGTCACTCTGGGGTGTGCATTCAACACTGCCTCCCAGAGGGTCCTGAGCAGGATCCTCCAGAGGGCTTCGTCCACTTCTTCCTCTCACATCTGCTTCCCCAAGTAGGAAAGATTGCCATGAGCTTCATTTAATGCATGGCCCATGAGAAGCAGTCAATACGTGTTTGTTATTACTAGTGCCACAGCTCTTTTGAGGTTCATTTCTGCCTCTGTCCCTTTTTGCACAGACTGCTGTGTTGTCTTCTCTGTCCTGATCGTCCTGTGTAGTCCACGGAAGGCGACTTCCTCTTTCATTATACCGTGCCCTCCCTGACCGTTTGGCATCTCACAACTTCTTAATTTTAATCTTTCTCCAGGGTAATTGTAATTTTGATGAGAGGATATACATTTTTAACAATTGCAAAAAGACTCTGACAACTAAAAAACCTAATAGACCAAATACATTAGTTGAGACTGTAAACTTCTTGAAGGCAGCAATAATATTGGTTTTCACTTTGCCTCGAGTAAGCACATGCATTTTTTAAAATTCAGAGAGCTTTTAAAAATAAGACAAATTAGCAGACTTTATTTTAATAAAGGAGGGAGATGAAATGAAATCTACTTCCTCTGTACATTACATCTGCTTCCCATCTGCAGTTTTAGCCAAAGCGATCATTTTTTATCCACATCTACAAGAATTTGGCCTCTTGCATCTGCAGAGCCGAGCAGCCACTCATTAAATGATATCCTAGTGGTACCGGAGTGTTAATGCACCTTATTTATAAACAAGGAAAACACCCCAGCATCATCTGTACTATTAACCAATTCCCAATATGAGATGAATGCAACACACATTTCCTGTGTGTTGATGAATAAAGATGAATTTCTCATTAATGGGATGGATATCAAGGCGACAAATTGCATATTTTCAGTGTGCCAGATCTTGACTTGGCAACACGATGGAGGAAGGCATGCAGAAAAAAGTTTGGTTTGTCTTGGGAGAAACCAACCACAGCAGATTTGGAAATCGAAAGCTTTCTGCTTTGGGTTTCCATCTTCAGACTTCTGAATACTGCACAGCAAGGAGTTGACAAGGTGGCTGGAGTGATCTTTTCTCAATGAGCTTGCGGTTCCCTCTGCTTCCCAAGGGGCCATCTCCATCTGTTCTGGGCCCCAGTGGGGATGGGGGGCGGGGGTGGGCGGTTTGTCTTTATGTTGTTGGGAACTAGCAAACACACCGCCATGTTCTGTGCTAACGCCAGGTGAGCAAATCTACCGAGGAAGGCAGAATTCTTTTGGGGGGCAGGGCTGCCAGGGAGAGGGCAAGTGGGGTGGGGAAGAAAATATTTTATCAGAAAACTACTAAGGATGCCCTCGTTAGGTCTTTCCTGTTTAAAAGAGAAGGAGCTGGAGATTTGAGGGGAGCCAAATGTTGTAGGTTGGAGGTCAGACTTCATTATGTGAATATTCTCCTGTTTGTACTCAGAGGAGATTCTTTTCATTTGTGTGTGCCTCTCCTTTCCTGGATGGCTCTGCAGGCCCCGAGCCTGCTAGGTGGATCCATGTACTTGTTTTCCTGTGTGTTTGGTGATGGGAAAGAGTAAACTTCAAGGAAAGAGAAATCATGGATCAGAAGTCTTTGGTTCAAGACCCAGCTCTGCCATTTACTAACTGTAGGTGGGAGAGGTTGTTGGGGATTTTTCCTCAAGCCTCAGTTTCCCCATCTATAATACAACCAAATAATAGCAGCCAAACAGCGTTCCTCTGAAGAGTAGATGGGCCTGCAATTTTTAAATGAACACATTTCACAGAAGTATACTTGCCATCGATTTGGGGGAATTAGAGAGTTAGAGGATTGGAACTGCTGACTCCATGGTGGGGGCATGAAATGCTCATAAAGAGCAGGGTTATGATGGACTGAGCTAGGTCTGGAAAGAAGAGGTAGGTGGGGTCACCAAGTGTAGCTTCCATTCCCACCACTTTGTAGCTGCGGAGCCTGAGACAGGTTATTTATCACCTCTGAACCCATTTCTACATCTGTGAAATGGAAATAAAGAGTCCTGATTCTTCCAGGATTGTTGTGAAGAATAAGTCCGTTCATTCAACGAACAGGAGACAAACAGAGACACAATTCACTTTTCATTGGCACAAAAGTGGGAACCAAGCTGAAATCAGGGATCAGTGAGTGACTGCAGGGACTGAATGTTAACCTGGGCTGATGTTTATAGGCAAAGCACTTTGCAAGCTATATATTCCTATAGCTCTCTGCGTACATGTTTTCTAGAGAACTTTCTTTAGACAGAAAGCCTATGAAAACACAGGAATTGGGCCTGATTACATATTTTCCATACTCTTTACATTTGATATTTATATGGATGGGACTGCAGTGGGATTGAAATAGGGGCAAGGTAGCATGAAGAATATGCCCCTTCTTTCTACCAGCCAGAACACACAGGAAACAATAGAAGGGACAATGGAGGAGAAACCCCTCTACTCAATATTGGTGAAATCAGCACGAATTTTGATAACTGAATAGAATTTTTGTGAGCCTGATACTTTAAAAAACAAACAAACAAAAACTATTGTATTTTTGAAGCTGGACCAGTCAGCATTATTTGGGTATGAAGTTAGTACATTAAATTTCATCTCTCAATGTTCTCTTCCACTTCAATTTTTAGAAAAATATCTTTTCTCCACTTATTAAAATCTATAGCGGTCAGTGTGGTTAGGCACCACTGATTTGAAACATCATTCTTCACCAATCCAGAAAAGAGGATGATGACCTATTTTTTTAAGAAGATAACTTGACATATCTTTGAAAAATAAGTCCATTTCAGAAAAAGAAAACAGATATTTAGCCAGAAATGTTTTCCTAATTTCTACGAGGAAGCCATGCTATTTGCAAGGAGAAAAAACAAAAACAAAACAAAACCAAAAAAACCTGTCTTTCTAGAGCTATTCTTTGCTCCTGCGTTCTTTCCCCTCTGAAATCATGAGCCTATGTTTCTGACATCACTGGGTTGTTGTGGAAATGTTTATTTCACAGAGGATTTCGACCTCAAGTGGGGAATTTATAACTGGAAGTATGAACTCTTGGAAAAACACAGTTGGTTTGAATAAGAATGGGCAGCATTTGGTAAAAGGATACAGAAAGAAAACAACATAAATTGCCAATAAGAGGTTGCTTCAAGTTTTCAAATACTTCTAAGAGCATCTTACACAGATATGCCGGTTTTTATTTGAATTTTATTTTCTGTAGATACCTATATAAAGAGTAAGGGGGAGCAGGTAAGAACTGGCTTTTTGCAGGAAAAAAAAAAAACCCAAAGAACTTTCAGCCACCGATTAAAACTGAGAAAGGTTTGGTTCAAAAATGCCATCTTGGGGGTAGAAGAGGAGGACATTATATCAGTTTACATTTTTATATCATAGAAGGGACTTAGGAGAATAGCTCCCTTTAAAGAATTGTGACCGAAGGGGCCTGAGTTTTAGTGCAGAGGCTACAAAATCCTTTTTCATTTTATACTGTTAAGTCAACAGAACGCCAAACTAGAGCCTTTCTTCCTGCTGGGGCAGTATTGTCCCCTAAATCCACTTTCCAGTCCTTTCAGCCTAGCCTAGTTTGATGTAGCATTGACTTAGCTTAACTACAGCAACCGGCAAAAGGAAGTGGGTTTGCATTTGGGATGGGAGGAGGCAGCCACCGGTGTGTATGTGCCTGCGTGGACGCGCGCGCGGGGGGCTAGGGGCACCGGGAAAGCAAGCAAATCGAGACATAGCAACTATGTGAAAATAATCTTCCCGTGGCTGGAAGAGAGGGTCTCCGCACGGGAAAGCAATTGCAGGATTTTTATTTCTCAGAAAT
>NW_007248186.1:948395-948661 GCF_000164805.1 Carlito syrichta
AGCCCGAGCAGCCCTCCGCGCCCGGAGAGGGAGCACCGCCGAGAGTTTCCGTGCCCTGGCCATTCCCTTCCCCCTCCTTTTCTTTATTTTCGAGAGCATTTCTTCTTGGCTTATGGTTTAATTTGATTTGGACAATTTGGGGTTGCTTTTGTGTGTGTGTGTGTGCTTTTTCCCCCCTTTCCTCGTTTTATTTGCATCCAGAGCATGGCGGGCTGCGGGCTGTCGGAAGACACCTTCTTCTCTTCCTTCTTTTACAACTACGACTC
>NW_007248186.1:948949-949600 GCF_000164805.1 Carlito syrichta
GCCCCTGTGCGCCCAGCGCCCGCCCGCCTCCAGTTGCGCCGAGGGGCTGCAGAGCCGCCAGCCCCCCGCGACGTGCTGTGCCCCCTCCACTCCTCTCGGGCCCCGAGCCACCTCTTTCCCTAAAATGGCTGCAATCGCAAGAAGAGGCATCCCCTGACCCGCGGAGGTGGGGGGTGGGGGACAGAGTGGGGGCTCCGCTGCCCCTGACCCCGCGCCTCCCCCGGCGCGCACAAGCACCCCGCAAACACACACACTTAACTTTGATGACTGTGCAATGCAGTCCGGCTGCATCGTGCCCTGGACGCTCCCCGCCGCCGGCCTGTAGGTGTGCGTGTCGATGTGCTTCGGGGGGGCCCAGGGAAGCCGGGGGCAGACGCCGGAAGGGGGGCTGTGGAAGGAGATGAGTGTCAGGCGGCCACCGGTAACCTGGAGAGACAAGCATGTGCTCAGGGTCTAGGGGTGAAAAGCTATTCTGGGAGCTGGAGCGAGAAACAGAGAGGAAAAATGCCTTTTAATTAAATAACTGTTGTAGTCTGCTGCCCCCACCGCTTGTTTGGTGAAAGTCTACAGGCATCTGTCATCTCCAAACTACACCGGGAAGTGGAACCGGGGTCGACGGAGGGGAGGGGTGTGTGTACGTGTGTGTGTGTG
>NW_007248186.1:951138-990003 GCF_000164805.1 Carlito syrichta
CGTGTACAAAAGAACTCTCAGTTGCTTCGGGTAAAGTTAGTTTAACTTGATGTGGAAAAGCGTTTCCCCCAAAGGCAACGTCTTTCTTCTCGAAAAGGGGATTCGTGTTGCCGAGAAAATCGACAGAAATTCTGATAAAGCAGCTGGTGCTGCTCGGTGGGGGATGATGGGTTCACGGGCTAGTCTTGGGTCGCGTGCTACTTAGTGCAGCGAAATTGGACGGTGGGGAAGGGGAGATTATTTGAAGTATTGATTTCTTCTTCCAGTGGTGCGCCATGAACTTTAAGATAAAGTACAGAAACAAACGAGAGCTGTCTCATTAAGGGGAAGGTGTCGTCCAGTGCTGCCGAAGCGTTGGGCCCTGGTGGTGAATGCAAGCCGGGGCAGTGAGCCTCACCAGGATTGGCGGTTTCCAACGCAGCCACAATCTCCATTTTTCAGGGCTGAAGAATAGGCGTGCCTAAGGGCCTTTACCCTCTCCAGTTTGCGTTTTCAGCGTTTGAGCTTGGGCAAATGATTGGGAAACCGGATCCCCCACTGTTCCTAAGGAGAAAAGGGATAAAACAAAGGCAACACTTTAAATCTCATCTTGGACTCTGGTAGAGCTTGCTATGGGTAGGCCCGGGCCAAATTTGAAAGAGTGAGACTTATTCATGATTCTACCTGAATTGCTGCCAAAAAGCTTACATATCCTCCGGTTTCCAAAAATAGCAGCACTCTTCAAATATAATTTGTTTACTCTACCTCAATTAAAAATAAAACCCTCTTCCTAGTGTTATAAAGTGCTTATGAAGGTAAGGGTTGACTGTACTAAAAAAAAAAAAAAAAAAAAAAAAAAAAAAAAGCTTTTTATTTCCAGATCAATATGATGTGCTCTCAACATCTAATACCATGTAAAAGGAGCCTTTTTGCAACATCAATAGCAGGCAGGCATGTCTCCCTAAGAAGCTCTTTTCCTGGAATCACAAGGCATTTTGGTTACTTTCATTTTCACAAGAAACATGATTATGACACCTCTTGTTATAAACAAGCAAGTGAAAAAAATAATGAAGACAGAGGTTCTTGGTATGTAGACCTAGAAAATCGGAAACAACTGGGACATTTATTCATTACTAAAAAACAAAACAAACAAACACAAACAAAGAAGGAAAACCCAGCTACACATCATTATTTACCAGGAGGTTTTTAGTTATTCTGTGACTTTAAAGCTGGGGAGGGAGGGGTGTTTTTTTATTTTTTAAATTTTTTTTGGAGAGAGCCCAATGTGTATTAGAGCTGAAACTACATCTGTTACCATTTAAAACTGGGAAATTCCATCCTATATCTGAGTAGACCATGTTGCAGATATTTTGCGCCCACTTGCCAATGTGCAAAACATACCATAGCAAGAGTGTCTGTGTGTGTGGGGAGGGGGGGAGCGTCTGCTTAGGTGGAATTCGTGTCTTCAATTAGAATGAAACCCCCAATTAAATTGTGTATGTGAAATGTCTCTGATTTGGCTCAGTGCAGCAGACAGCAGACCATTCTTTAATTTACAGTTTCACGCCTAGGGATGGCAGTAGTGCAAGCTTCCAAAACCGAGTTTTATCTTTTTGTGTTTTTCAACCTGTGACTCTCTCCTGTAGTTGTTTAAGCTTTCTGTCTCCATCACGGAGCAGCCCATGGAGTGGTCATTACGGCTGGCAGTTTAGACCTAGGTCACCTTATTAGTTGTCACCATGTAAACCCAAATCGAAGCGGGCCAGGTCTGTATGATATTGAATCAATCCACTGAAAGTGAAAAATGGAGCCAATTAGCTGTCTGCTTGGGTGTCTATGAGGCCAGACATCTAACTTCACTCACCTGATTGGCCAGTTCTTTGGTTACTGGGTAGCGTCACTCAAGTTTGTGAAAGAGACGCTACCGCTAGACTTGACTATGCCTTTTCACTTTTATTCCTTTACCCCTCCACTTCTACCGCTTCATCAAATTTTCCAGACTAGAGAAATAGAAAATGGCATTCTTGTAAGTGCCCTGTCTCTTCAGAGTACGCAGTGACTGTTTTGAATTCAGCCCTGGACTTTTGTTAGCCAGTACCTGTAGTTCTTTATACTCACTCTATCTTTTCCAGCAGGTAGAAGTTTCAGTGCAGAATCATTAATGGATATGGGTAAGTTGCTGAAAGCTTATGCTGACCGTCTATTTTTTTTTTGGCTTGGCACCACTTCCACGGATATGGATAGCCAGAGCAGAAAGCAGCCCATGAGGAACGCTTCTTTTCCTTTCAGTCCAAGTATCATAAAGAATTCAACATTTTTTTTTTCTTTCTTACTGGATGTTTCATAATTCCTAAAGCGATGACGATGTTTGCATCTCCGGAGATGAGCCAAGACTTGGGAATGTCCTCCATTTACAAAGTTGTTAGAAAGCCAATATCTCAAAGTTCAAAAAATAAACTCGGCCTCTGTGTTTTAAACATTTTAATTTTCCTGAAGATGTATGTATGAGCTACGAAATAGTTTTAAGCACATTTCTATATACTTACCTTAAATAAAATTTAGAAACCCACCTGTAAATCCAGCTCACATAGTCCCCGTTTTTCTTTTCTTTTCTTTTTTTTTTGAGTTGGAGTCTCACTCTGTTGCCCAGGCTGGAGTGCAGTGGCACACTCAAAGCCACCCCAGCGTCAACCTGCTGGACTCTGGCGAACCTTCCACCTCAGCCTCCCAAGTAGCCGGAACTACAGGCACACACCACCACGTCCAGCTAATTTTTGATTTTAGATTGTAGAGATGAGGTCTCGCCAAGTTGCCCGGGCTGGTCTCGAACCCGCGGGCTCAGGCAATCCACTTGTCTCGGCCTCCCAAAGTGTTGGGATTACAGGTGAGCCACACTGAGCCTGACCACCTCCGTTTTTCTAACTTTGGTTTTCTCCTAGGTTGATAGAAGAGACTTGTAATAGTTTTGGTTTGCTGTGGGTCTTCCAGTTTGGCTAACTTACCTATGGTATCAGCTTGAAAATATTGTTTGCTTTTCTTTTTGAATTCCTGTGAACCTAAGGTCTGGGAGCTAAAGAGCATTGACAGTAGCTACCATTTCTCAGTGCCAAACACTTTGCATGTGTCTGACTCATTTAGTCTCCATAACAACATATATGAGGCAGCTACTTTCATTATTATTCCCATTTAATGCATGCGGAAAACAAAGGCACAGAGAGTTGAGAGCCTTTGCCTGAGGTTTCCGTACTGGTTAGGGGAAGGAAGGCTGCCCCCCGGGCAGTCTTGTGCCCACCCCCTCTCTGCCCCCCCCTGTGCCCACTCTCTGGTACATCATAAAGAAATTGTGTGGCCACGTGTATGGGCACACGTTTTGTGATGGCGTCATTTATTTGCCCGCTTAATAAAAAAGTGAAGGTCTGTTTTGTTTGCCCAAGTGAGCCCAATTTTCTGTCTTTTATATAACCGGATATAATTCTCTTTGGCGAATGAGATAAAGTTATCTGTTTTGGTGGAATCAGCCATACTACCTGATGCCTTTTTTTTTGGTGATGGACTAGATGTCTGAACTTACCATTTTTTGTTTGAATGGTTGATCCAGCTTGAGAAATAGACAGGATCTTCTAAAATAGAATAATTATGATTTAGTGTGGGGGGACTCATTTCAAATGTACATGAGTTATCAGTAAAATTGCACTCCATAGAAGAAATGTAATTTTAAGATACATGAATAAAATAATTTTATAATCATTCAGATGCATCCAAACCTCATCATATATATGTATATATGTATATATATGTGTGTATATATGTATATGTGCATATATATGTATATATATGGCAGAGACATACACTCACTCTCATTTTATAAGCCAATTCATACAGCTTTGGGATTGTACCACATATAGCCACATTTGAGATTTAGTCTGAAATCTACCTTTCTCGTCACGGCCATGTTATAACAGGTGTCTTCTGTACTGAATCATGCACCTAACATTTATGTCCATCACGGACTGATGCCTTTTAGTGGTTTAGCCCTTACATTGTGATCTTCCAAAATATAGTTGTGGAAAGGGGAGGGAAAACATTAAATGTCAGTAGTTACAGCAAGACAGTCTCTACCAAGAGGGCAAAGAGTTTCTCGCTGGTTTCAGATTCCTGTGGCCCTGGCGGAAATGTAAAAGTGCAGGGTTTGCATTGGAATGAGAATGGGGTCACCCACCCTTTGCAGTCATCATCAAGGAAGCAGAACTTCCTTCCAGAGAGACCATAGGAAATCAATGATCGCACTTTGCCAGCGAAGAGGTAAATGTGTACGGCAGATGGCATTAAATAAAAGGGCAGCCGAAAGTGATTTACTCTAGAAGGCAGCGTGACTTTTTGGTCCCTTCAAAGAATTCACATTTTTGATAGCATGATTATATTAAATGTTTCTTTCTTTTGGATTCTATGTTTTTAAAAAAGAGGGAAGGAGAAAATGCCACTAAGCGATGTGACAGTCATTTCGCTTGGTGATCACTCTTTCAACAGAGCAGTGTCTGGAATATGGGAGCAGACCCAACCCCCCTAACCCCCCTGCCATCCTTTTTTGCGTGTTGACGAGGAGTGACCTGATTTATCGAAGGTTACTGTGTTTGTCAGGCATGGTAGCTTGCACCTGGGACCTCAACTACTTGGGAGGCTGAGGCGGGAGGAGCGCATGAGGTCAGGAGTTCTAGACCAGCCTGGGGACCATAGGGAGACTGTCTCTAAAAATAAAAATAAAAATGCATTAACTGGGTGTGGTGGCGAGCACTGGTAGTCCCAGCTACTGACCACCTCCCCCAATAGTTTCTGGGTTTTGTGTATTTATTTATTTATTTATTATTTTTGTTTTTTGAGTCTCACTGTGTCACCCAGGCTGGAGTGCAGTGGCACGATCAGGGCCCACTGCAGCCTCAGCCTCCTGGGCTCAGGTGATCCTCCTGCCTCAGCCTTTTGAGTTGCTGGGACTATAGGCATGTGCCACCACGCCTGGCTAATTTTTTGCCTTTTTTGTAGAGCCGAGGTCTCACTGTGTTGCCTAGGCTGGTCTGGAACTTTCGGGCTCAAGCAATTCTCTTGCCTCGGCCTTCCAAGTGCTATAATGACAGGAGTGAGCCACTGTGCTGGATCCATTTATTTACCTGTTTGGTGTATTCTCTGAAGCAAGGAAGGCTCACCTTGGCCAGAAGGGGTTGCTGAGGGATCTTGACCCAGGAGAGACCCCCGGGAGGGGGGTGGTGGGGTGGTGGTGGAGTGCAGGGGGGTAGGGAGCTGTAGGGGAAGATTGCTGATGCGAAGGGAATTGTTGGTGTGGAAACTTTCAGGAAATGTGGAAAAGCAAGTGTGTCATTCTAATAGGCCTCTCTACTTTTGCGTGCACTGCTGATTGCTTTGTGAGCACGTCTTCCTGTAGCTCTGAGACAGAGAGCTTCAGGTAATATGTAAGAGCAAGGTGAACGTCTGGCTTCTATCTGGGAGAAGGCACGGCATCCATGTCATCTCCTGTCTGAAAGAGTTTTTGCAAGTGTGGCAACTGTATCACATCAAAACAAAACAAGCAAAAAGATGTCAAGAAAAAGCGAGAAAAATCAAACCAGCAATCCCTACCACGTTTTGTTCCAATTTATTATTTCCAGTAGCAGTTTAGTCCCTAATGTTAACAATGAGTGATTATGATTCTGTAGTTTCGTTTACAGCATAAATTAGCATTTTGTTTTCTGTTACAGCTTTTGAATGAGGAATTATAATGTATAATTTGCTGAAAATAGATGTTATCATCTCTTAGGATGAGAACAACCACATAAACTTGAACAAATGATAAAAATGGAATCAATTACATTTCAAATGGAAGTAGTTTACAAACCTCCAAATACAAAGTGGCAGTAGTAGCTGGTTATTGTAACAAATAATTAGTTTTTTTAAACAACATTTATTGAATTCCATTGACAATTTGGTAATTGTTCACAGTTGGCTGTAGGCTTCCCTCTTCCAAAAGGAAATGTGGCATCGAACAACTGCATTTTATAAACTGCAATTTGCCTCATTATTTAATGTTGCGACCACAAGTTACATTTATTTGTGTATGTCACCCTTTCTGAGTATTAGGAAAACATCAGATTGAATAAAAGGATGTCATTGAGCCTAGGTGAAAGGCAAGCACCCAAAAGGCTGGTGATTGAGAGTGTTTGCAAGTCCCAAAACAAGAAAAGAAGCAAATAGTCAAATTAGGCGTGTGTGTGTATGTTGGAGGGGAAAACATTTTACATGGCTTATCAATAGGCAAATCATTTTTTCCCCAGCAGCAATTGATGTCTCTTCCTCATTGCTTTTATTATTATTATTATTTTTATTTTTTGAGACAGGATCTTGCTCTGTCACCCAGGCTGAAGTGCAGTGGTATGATCATAGCTTACTGCTGCCTCGAACTCCTGACCTCAAGTAATCCTCCCACCTTGGCCTCCCAAAATGTTGGAATTACAGGCATGAGCCGCTGTGCCTGGTCCCTTTGCTCTCCTTTCTGTGACCTTTTCTGACTTGTGTTGTCATATTTACGTGGAAGTCTCACCTCCCAAACTGCTAAGGAAACTGCTTTTGGGAAGGAACCATGCCTTCTCATCATGTTGTGCCTGTCATAGACAGACAGAACATATGTGTTGGATAAATGGCTGAAATGTCAAAAAACAACTTCGATACCATTCTGTGAGTCACTTTATTTACTGTTCTCTGTTCCATCTCTTAGGACGATGCGGACAGTTCTGCAATGTCATTTTTGAAAATGAGAATTTGACTTGGAGAATAAACGAATCCCGCTTCCATTTAAATGTCTCCAGGGAAGAGCATGATTGGGTTTCCATGGGCTCACTAAACCTCTTAATTTTTAAAATGAAAAATGATGAAGTATATACTTAAATGAATATGCTTAGAAATAGTAGAAAGGGAAAAGTGAGAGTCTGAGGGGCTCATATTTTAATTTTTATTTTGGTAACTGCTACATGCTGAGTAGATCATTCATTTTTGATTATTTCTAAAGGATTAATCTATTCTTTAAAGTTAATATGCAGAGAAATATGTTCAACATCACTTTATTTTTAGATCCCACGATTTAGTCTGAAACAAATCAGTGGTGCATTATAAACACATAAGAATGTATCTAATGACGGGAGTCAGGCTGAACAGATGCTGAGAAAGATGCTTCGTGTAAAGTCAAGGGAGTTGCAGGAGGGAATGGAAAAAAGCTCTATGAGTTGGCGGGCTTGGCAGTGAGCACTGGGGCCTTTTTACCCACGAAGTATGCACTTGTGCAACACAGAGCTGAAGGGTCTTTGTTCCTGGGTGACCATCCATCCCTTACATGGTCGTGAGGATTAAATGAGAACTGGACCTGGAAGATCTTAGTGACTGACTGAGTCAATGTTAGGTCTCACCAGCTATTCCTCAAATATTTATAGAGTACCTACAGATGGGACAGTCTGGCTGAGTACCTGGTACATAGTCTAGCTGAGTACCTGGTACATACCTCAGCAAATTATGTCGAGTCAATCATCATTGAATCCGTTTATTAATCCCCTATTGTAACATTCCAGAAACCTAAAGTGCTTTACATGGATTAACTCATTTCGTCATCAAATAACCCTGGGAGGTGGGTACTCTTGATAGTATTCCATATTACACGTGAAGGCTCTGAGGCACAGAGAGGGGAAGTAACTTACCTAAGATCACACAGCTCGTAAGGATTTCTATCTCATGTGTCTGGCTTCCAAGCCCATGTTTTAACTATCATGCTCGGTTGCTTTAGGTGACTGAACTGATGGACGAATGGACAGAGGAACACCAAAGATGAATTAAACATGCTGCCTTCAACATGGTTATACGTTATAAGGGGACCCTCACCTAGATGCCAAGAAGATAGAAAAAGGAGGCCATGACAGTGCCATGGTCATTTAAAGGAGGAGGAGGAGTTTACTTTTGGCTGGAAGAATCACAGAAAGTTTCAAGGGGGCGGTGGCATTTGTTCTGGGCTTTGAAGAGTGGAGAGGCTCTGAGTAGATGAGAACAGGGATGAGAACGGAGCCAGAGGGGCATTCAAAGCAGAAGGAGAGCATAGGAGGAATTGTCAAGGAATGGTTGTCAAGGGTTGGTTTGCTTTGTCCAATTTTTTTCATATGACAGAAATTTATTGAGCACCTACAATGTGCTTTTCCTTTCTCAAGGAGCTTTAAAAATTTTTTTTTTTTGAGTCGTAGTCTCACTCTGTTGCCCATTTCAACCTCAACCTGCTGGGCTCAGGTGATCCTTCCACCTCAGCCTTCCAAGTAGCTGGAATCACAGGCACACGCCACCATGCCTGGCTCTTTTTAAAAAAAAATTGTCGATCTGAGATCTCAGGCTGGTCTCGAACCCCTGAGCTCAGGCAATCTTCTTGCCTCTGCCTCCCAAAGTGCTGGGATTATGGGGTGAGCCACCAGGCCTGGCCTAGGAGCTTTAATTTAGTAAGAGAGACGTAGATCACACACACACACACACACACACACACACACACACACAGACACACAGACACACGCACGCACACACGTACGATAGATAGATGGATATCATTCATATATATGGATATGTATTCCGAAGGGTATAGATTTATCTACCCATATTTATATACACACATATGTCACCTATCTCCTCATCCCTCTGTCTTCTGTCTACCTACTTACCTGCCAGTTCTTTTAAATGGTGTGAAGTACCAAGAAGGAAGAATAAAGAATGGGAGCAGAGAGGTGAGCAAATGGGGGAACAGAGTCTGCCCTGCTTGCTGTTTTGACTTTGGAAATTTTCTTTTTTTTTTTTTTTTGAGTTGGAGTCTCACTCTGTCCCCCAGACTGGAGTGCAGTGGCCGCTCCCGGCCACCGCAGCCTCGACCTGTTGGGCTCCAGCGATCCTTCTGCCTCAGCCTTCCAAGTAGTTGGAACTTCAGGCACATGCTACCATGCCGGGCTAATTTTTTGATTTATTGTACGGATGAGGTCTCGGCAAGTTGCCCGGGCGGGTCTCGAACCCGTGGGCTCAGGCAGTCCACTCACCTCAGTCTCCCAAAGTACTGGGATTGCAGGCTGAGCCACCGAGCCCGGCTGACTTTGGAAATTTTCAAGGAGGGACTCTCAAAGTTTCACCTACAGTCCTCCTTTGGTGTTATCGATTACCCACCAGCAGTCCCCCTCCCTGTCTCTTACTTAGCAAAGAGAAGGAGCTAGCAGAGTTGGGATCACGTGAGTCGGTAATATAGATCCAAGAGTTCCTTTCTACCCTGTTCTGTGTGTCACAAGCGAGAAAGCTTTCAAATTTGGTTGAAACTTAAGATCTTGGCGTCATTTAAAATCCGCTCGGTTGACAATGTCAAAAGAACAGTTTAATTAGCAAATCAAACACACATATTTTGGATGCGTTGCACTTCAAGATATTACTGAACTTTTTCTGGATTAAAATTAGTCACCAGAGCTAGAGAGTGAATAGGTATCAGCAGTCAGGGATATGCTATGAAGCCCAGGCAGCAGTGCTAACGAAATCTTTTACGTCTTTCTTTGTTGTGATGTCACACACACAATAGGGTCACATAGCTTTGATGAAAAGAGCCCCCACAATTGTAGAAGATAATGGAATCATCCCTGTTTATCAAAGGCTTGTTGTTTTAGGAAGTAAGACTCCATTGCTGAATTTTTAGACAATTTTTAGTAATAGTTGCATTATAAATCGTTTTAAAATTATCTCCCCTAATTCAACTGACCTTAAAGAAGCAGCTGTTAAAAACAATGGATTGATATTTTCAAAATTTTGGTCATATTCATTCTTTTACTGTACTAGTATAATCAAGTATGAGAATGTTTTGGGGAGTGTTTGTAAACTGTAATGTACTCTCTTAAGTTATTGTTATTATGGTGAAAGGACAGGTTGCCTGCTGAAAAGAGAAGCCATTAGCCTTGAAATAAAGTTGATGTTAAATAAATATACATTATACTTACTTAGGTAGTTATGTTAAAATGGTTGTTTGCAATTTTATTAAACTTTTGCATTGTGGTACCTTACCCCAGGAATAATGACTAAATCTGTATTAAATCTTTTTGCCTCCTATGTAACCGATTCTGCCAAGTGACCTCGCTAAGCATCCCGAAGCTTTCACTGAGGTCATTTCAGGCTAATGAGTCTTCCCCAAGCATCACTTAGTTGTTTAAATAAAGTAATTGGAGAATGTCTTGCAATATGAGAGTCTTTGAAAATATACAAATTTGCCTCTTTTCCAGAGAATTTTGGGAAAATGCCTCATCTTATGTTTGATCATATACAGGGTTTTAAAAGATTTCTTAAATATTAAGTACTGCTTGAATGCTAGTTGTTATTATTAATTCTTTTATGCCTATTATATTTAGAGTAAATAGCTACAGCTCTTTTCCTAATAGATTTATAAGTGTCCTGGGTTTTATTTTTTTAAAACATTATTTGCACCACTTGCAGCATTAAACGTGGTGCAGGGCACGAAATAGGTGCTAACTAAAATCTTACAGATCATTTGGCTGGAGAAATAACCTTTAACTCATTCTGGAAATGTAAAGACATCAGGTCCTACTAGACACACGATTATGAAAAAGAATCAGAAGTTTGAGGAAGAAACATTCCTTTAAGCACCTTCCAAAAAGGACTTTTGCTAAGAAGAGAGTTTTTACCTTGAAATTGGGACATATACCTCTTTTGTTCTGCATTTTTGTGTATAGGGAATATTGTCTTCCTTTATATTTTGCTGCTTAATTTTTTTTTTTCTTGAGTTGGAGTTTCACTCCATTGCCCAGACTGGAGTGCAGTGGCACACTCATGGCCACCCCAACATCAACCTGCTGGGCTCAGGTGAACCTTCTGCCTCAGCCTTCCACTTAGCCGGAACTACAGGCATGCACTACCATGCCCAGCTAATGTTTTTTGATTTATTGTAGAGATGAAGTCTTGCCAAGGTTCCCAGGCTGTTCTTGAATCCCTGGTCTCAGGCAATCCTCTCGCCTCGGCCTCCCAGAGTGCTGGAATTGCAGGCTTGAGCCACCACACCCGGCCCTTTGCTCCTTAATTTTAAAAATGTATTTAAACTCAGTCTTCTAGAGCACTGGTTTTAAAAAACATATATCAAGAAGCTAATAGAATCATATTATTAGTTTTTCTTATTCCAGATGTGATACATTTGTGTTTGGGAATTTTTTTCTCTTAGAAAAGTTCAGGAAAAAAAATACATAATCCAAACACCTAAAGATAATCACAGATAATCATATTTTTATGTCCTTCCAGTCTTTTTTCTAGGCCTGTGTATTTCATGTTTAAATGAATATCACATGTAAATATTTTTATAACCTGACTTTAGTCCAATAAATCATGACCAACCTTCCATACAATATTTCATATGGCTCTATATTATTGTTGGGGACTGTAGTATTGCATTTTATGTTTATAGGACCATTTATTTAACCATCATCAATTATTACTAAACTCAGTGCATTATTATTTCTTTAAGAGAGCACCCAGTAAAACTGCTGGGTTAAAGGCATAAAAGTTTAATTGTCTCTGAAAAGATGTACCAACTTATACTCCTGACGGCTACGTGTAAGAGTATGAGATGGAGACTACTATAAAATGAATCTTTATATTACAATATTTTCTTTGTCCATTTATATTTTGTTTGTTTGTTTGTTTTTGAGTTGGAGTCTCACTCTGTGCCCATGCTAGAGTGCAGTGGCATGCTTACGGCTACCCCAGCGTCGATGTGCTGGGCTCAGGCAATCTTTCCACCTCAGCCTTCCAAGTAGCCAGAACTACAGGTGCACACGACCACACCTGGCTAATTTTTGACTTATTGTAGAGACGAGGCCTAGCCAAGTTACCTGGGCTGGTCTCGAACCTGAGGGTGCAGGCAATCTACTTGCCTCAGTCTTCCAAAGTGCTGGGATTACAGGCTGAGCCACCGAGCCTGACCTTCTTTGTCCATTGGAAAACCCCAAAATAAGCCTTTTTCGTGACCATGTGTATCAGTCAACTTAGAATACTGATGACTTTCCTTCATCTTTAGTTTTTGCAAATTCTTTTGACTGCTAGAACAAGACCTTGGTCGAGTGATCCAAGCAAATAGTTTATCTCAAGCGTTTAACTCTGGTTATCAGAGCATTTTTTTCTTCCCTTTCAGGGCATAATATCTCTGCAGATACCTACAGGTTTATGTTCTGTTGAGGTCTACAGATAAAAATCTTTCTTGTTCTATTCACTGAACTACTTAACTTCAAAACAAGGAATAAACCTGCACTCTAAACAGTATCTCTTGTCATTCCTGAGATAATTCCAAGAGAAGAGGAATATTGACTATGTACTATTATATCATTATTGTTCTGGTATGGACCCAGGCACAAAATCTTGAAGTTATTTGCAAAAATAAAACTCTCATTCAAGATGAAATATGATTAAGTCCCACAACGAAGGCCATACTTGTTTCTCTCTGGCTTCCTCTTCTTTCTTCCTCAATTGACTTTCTTACAACTTTTTCAACAGTGCCTTTGGACCCTTGGTTCATTAAAAATAAACTTCCCTTCCCCCAGTCTCTCCCTTTACTACAGTCTGATTTTTCCCTAAGAAAGTACGTTTTTGGGGGTCAGGGACTGCTCATTTGTCCACACCCCTTAGGCCAGGAGAAGCTGAGATCACTATTGCTCCCAGAATATTCCTTTGCCACTGTTGCAAAAAAAAACTGTACAATCCAACCTCCCCTGTCTCCAGTGAAATTGCCATAGACTACCATAGACTACATCCTAACCTTCTTCTTGGCTTTCTTATCGTCTCCACCCTGGTTCATTAGGTGCTCAGTCACTTGGCTCACATTCTCTTTCTCACTCCAACTGCCATCACTAGGGTGGTCTTCAGCATCTACACATGGAGGGTGTATCCAGTGACTTAGCTCCAGAGTTTCAACACTTCACCCCCCTACACTTCAGCTGCCAAATCACATTGCCCACATCCTGGCTTCATCCTTTGCAATGTCTCTGCTTCTGGAACCTTAAACTTCAGTGTAACCACATCAGGTTATAGCCTCATAGCCTTTCTGCTTGTTCCCCTATCCATTTATTTCCAAGACCATTGCTCCCTCTACTACGCTCCCTTTTCTCCAGTTCATCCTCTCCCCCATTCCATTTTTAACCAGCTGAGAGATCCCATGACGCATCACTTTAACCAGTCTTGCCAAAACCTCAAGGCCCTTAATCTCTCACCCTTCTATATCTGTCCATAAAAATTCCATCTTGGGTCAGTGCAACCAACTGTCCTATTTGCTTCAGCATGCATGCTGTTGGGGTGGTAGGGAGAGGTAAGCAAGCAAACAAACAAACAACAAAGTCATGCCACTCTAATTTTACTGTCCCCAGCCTCAGTGCCATTTAGCAAGTCTTGAATGGGACCTTGAACTCATTTACTGTCCATATCTGCAACTCTAAACACTGCCCTCTGTCCTCAACTCTCATGCCCTCTACTGTGTCCCTCCCAGGTGAGGATTTGTGGTCAGCCGCTGTGATTCCTTCAACCTTTTGTCTCATATCTGGAAATCTCCATCTTTCCACCCCCAGTTTTCTTCCACCTCTGCTATGGATATAATCCCTTCCCATCCTCTCCAGGACTTGGATTTATCAGTTACAGCTTTATGACTGAAAGTTAGGAATAAATGTACCCAAATCTCTTCCATCTTGAAAAATTTCTCTATCAGTCTCTCACTTCTGTTTAGGAGTGGACTGTCTCCTTCATCCCTTTGTTGCATACCTCGAAAGGCCCAGCTGATGCTGGGGACTGTACCTTTTACTGGCATGAATCTGCATGACTGTGAGGTTGGTTGCTCTCAGTAGCTCACAGGTTCCTTGAGCAGAGGCAGATAACATCCAAGGCAGCCTATCTGCCAAGTTCAGCGAGATAATCGTTACTGTTTTAGTTTGTTTTGTGTTGCAGTAGCAGAATACCACGGGCTGGGTAATTTATAAATGCAAAAGATTTGTTTCTGGAGGCTGGGAAGTCCAAGAGCATGGTGCTGACATCTGGCAAGGGTCTTCATGCTGTGCTGTCCCATGGTGGAAGGCAGAAGGGCTGAAGAGTAGGAGGGGATTGGGCTTGCTTTTATACCAAACTCACTCTCATGATAATGCACTCATTTCTACAATGATGACACTAATCCATTCATGAGGACAGAGTGCTCATGACCTAATCACCTCTTAAAGGTCCCACCTCTCAACACTGTTGCACTGGGGATTCAGTTTCCAACACATGAACTTTGGGGAACACATTCAAACCATAGCAGTTACAGTCATTATTTCCTAATTCTCCCCTCCCATTCACTTTTTTTTTTTTTTAATAGAAACGGGGTTTTGCTATGCTGCCTAGGCTGGTCTTGAACTCCTCAAGCAATCCTCCTGCCTTGGCCTCCCAAAGTGCCGGGTTTGCAAGGATGAGCCACCATGCCCGGCCCCATTCACTTTTTAAATGACATCTGATAAGAGTTCAGCCATCCAAAGTCTGCTAAAACTCTTATGGCAACGACTTCATAATTCCCAAACGTTGGAAACTCTTATCAGTTTTACTTTCTTTTAAACATTTCTGTGACTTTGCCTATGTTGAGAACTTTTTTTAACTTTTCTCTTGGCTTTCAACCTGTTTCCTCCTCTCTTCAGTTGACTTTCTTGCTTTGCCTGACCTTAAATATTGATGTTCTTGAGGCTCTAACTTGGTCCTCTTCTTCCTTTACTCTATTTTTGCAATCTATTTATGCATGGACATCAGTCACATGACTGTCATTTAGATTTGTATGTCCAGAGAAGACCTATTGCCTGGGCTTCAGAAGTATTTAACCAACTGACTTTTCAACAGTCCCATAGATGTTTCAAATGCAATATGTCACAGAAAGAATTTCTTATCCAGATAGCTTTGCTGTTGAATTTTTTTTTATCTGTGTGAAAGGCAAAAATACTCATCCTACCTATAAGTTAACTTTTGCAGTATACCACAAACCATCCCCAAAATTTGTGACTTTAAACAGAAACCATATACCGTGTTCAAAACAAAAACAAGCAAATCAGCAACCCCACATATAAGTGCACAATTATATGAGCTAGGAATGCGGGCTGAGCTCAGCTGAGTGGTTCTTCCGCTGGAGTCAGCTAGGTTCACTTCTGTCTGCAGTCAGCTGGCAGTTGAAAGCCTAGCTCATATACTTGGCAGATAGCTGGCTGCTGGCAGGAGAATTGGGACTACCGGAGCCAGGTATTCATGTTTTCATCATCCAGCAGGCAAGCCCAGGCTTGCTTATGTAGTGTTGATCACAGGATTACCAAGAAGAGCAAGAGAGAGAAAACTGAAAGGTGTTTTGAAATCTAGGCTTGAAACTAATTAAAAAAAAATCACTTCTGTTTTATTCTGTTTGATCAGAGCAAGTCGCACGGCCAGCCCAGATTTAGGAGTGGAAAAACAGACTCTACCTTTTGATTGGAGAGTCTTCAAGACCACATTATAGGGATAGGCATGTGTGTGGGTAAAGGAGTGGGAGTGGGGGGGGTTAGTGACCACTTTTATAACTTACTGTACCACTTTTATAATTTACTGTACCACTTTATAATTTACTGTACCACTTTTATAATTTACTGTACCACTTTTATAATTTACTGTACCACTTTATAATTTACTGTACCACTTTATAATTTACTGTACCACTTTTATAATTTACTGTACCCATAATCCAAGTTAACCTACCTCTCTTACTTTCCTTGTCTTTTCACTTCTGGTCAGTTATCACTTCAAGTTGATGATAGCTTTATGAGAACTTTCTTATTTGTTCTTGTCTTTAGCTACTGCTCTACATTATTCTTAAGCTCAATCTATACACGAGTTTGCCAGGGCTGCTGCAAGGAAGTACCACAGACTGGGTGTCTTAAACAACGTTATTTTGTCATAGTTTGAAGGCTGGAAGTCCAAGATTGAGGTGTCAGCAGGCTTTGTGCCTTCTCAGGACCGTGATGGAAGAATCTGTCCCAGGCCTTTCTCTTTGGCTTGTAGATGACTGTCTTCTTCCATTATCACCTCCATCTGTGTGTGTCTGTGCCTAAATTTCCTTTTTTTAGAAGGGCACCAGTCATATTGGATTAGGGCTCACTTTAATGATCTCAACTTAATGACTTGTTCACCTCAGTAAAGACCCTATTTCCAAATGCAGTCACATTCTGAGGTACTGGGTGTCAGGATTTCAACATGAATTTTTTGTGGGGTGGGGCGGTGGACATAATTCTGCTCATAACAACCTCCTCACATCCTCGTCCTCTACCTTATTTTATTTTATTTTTGAGTTGGAGTCTCACTCTGTCGCCCAGACTGGAGTGCAGAGGCCACTCCCGGCCACCGCAACCTCGACCTGCTGGGCTCTGGTGATCCTTCCACCTCAGCCTTCCAAGTAGCCGGAATTACAGGCATGCGCTACCACGCCCGGCTGATTTTTTAATTTATTGTAGAGATGAGGTCTCGCTGCCCAGGCCGGTCTCGAACCCGTGGGCTCAGGCAATCCACTCACCTCAGCCTCCCAAAGGCGCGGGATTACAGGCTGAGCCACCGAGCCCGGCTTCTCTATCTTATTTTAAACCCTTTGCACTTGGAGACATCTCACGGATCGCCTACCAGCACCTTGACGACATGTTTTTATGAAATAATGAAAAATGAATCACTTCATATTAAGTAGTATAGCATTGGAACCAATTATTTTATTGTAATGACATTTGAATTAGAATGGAATTTTGGACATCGAGGAACTTATTTATGACCAAAAAAATCAAAATTTTATACCTTATATTTTCCTAATGTGTGGTAACGTGTGAAACAGTCACGAACATGCATTCAAGTTCATTGATACGTGTTGTGCAGTAATTTGTTTGATGACTTCCACCTGGTGTTTTTCTATTCAAGCAGTCAATGCTGTCTCATTTTCTTCCTCCCTCATTAACAATATGTAATTTATGGTCCAGTCTGTTGTTCGAAGACGATGTGGAAGGACATACTCATGATTCCTGAACACCACTTCTCAACTGATTGATCAGAAGCTTGACAGATCTCAAATGGAGCACAGATTTTTCATGGTTTTTAAATGGAAAACTTCCAGAAAACATACATTTTTGAAAAGTGTTCTTGCCTAAGTTTGTCCTGTACAATCACCAGCAATCTCTCTATGTCTCTTGAGAGGGGACATCTGAGTGGTTTGCTAGATTTACAATGTCCCTTCAGAGGGGACACTGAGTAAAAAGGGTTAAAATAGCTTGATGATAATGATAGGTTTGAAGTTTCAGACCCTTTGTTTGGGTTATTAATGCCAAGTGACATTATTTTTTCCACTGTTTTTATGTCTTCCCACTGTATTGTAAGCTTCACAGAGTCAGCACATTTATTTGTCTTTGTTTCCTGCATGTGGAACAGTATCCTCCTCCAAAAAAATTCTGCTTGCGAATAAATAAGTAAAATGAATAACCCTGGGGAGATGGTCCTTTGGGAAAAAAAATGATCTTAAGATGTGCTTTAGAAGAGTGGCAAATGTGTGGTCCAGTGTGTTTTGGCTGACCATCAATAAGGAAACGAAATGATTCTAGCCTTCACCTGTTTAAGTGTCATAATATAACCAGTGCAGAGTGATGGAAGGGATAGGGTTGGAAGAACAGAACTTCTTTGACCCACCTGTGCATTGAGAACACATTCCGTTAACGAAAGGAAGAAGCTGAGGCTGCGCGGGAAATGGCAACAATATTAGACAGCCTATATTAGAATTCTCCAGAGAAGCAGAACCAATAAGACTGGTGTGTGTGTATGTTCGGGGCAGGGGAGAGAGAAAGAGTATTTATTTTAAGGAATTGGCTCTTGCAGAGCAGGTCTAAAATCTGCAGGATAGGGTGGCGGTTTGAAGACTGAGGGAAGAATTTCAATCTGAGTTGCAATTTTTCTGCTAGAAGAATTCCTTCTTGCTCGGGGGCACGGGGGTCAGTTTTTGTTCTACTCATGCCTTCAACTGATTGGACGAAGCCCACCTACACTAGGGAGGGTAATCAACTTTAGTCAAAGTCCACTCATTTAAATGTTAATCTCATACAAAAAACACTTTCACAGAAACATCCATGATCATATTTGATCAAATATCCGAGCATTATGGCCCAGCCAAATTGACACATAAAGTTAACCACCACACAGTCTAGCCTTCCTGGTCCCATGAGGTGCTTCATGGCAAAGAATGTAATGATTGTAATACAGACAGGAGGACTGGACTAAAATCAGCCACTGACCTAAGTACTAAGTAGAAGAGACTCTCATTGGAAAGGCTGTTAGGGTCTTGCCTGATTAAGATGTCAGCCAGCATTTGAAAGAGACATTCAGTAGTCACATAACAAAGGGTCATAGGATTTTCTGTAGCTAGCATGGAAAATATGACAAGCTGTGAGTGTTTAAGAGAACTTAAAATCCTGATCTGATAGTGAACTTAATTCCAGTCAGTAAGACACAACACAAACACAGAAACAGTATTCATTTTTATACAAACATGAAATCAAAGTTTATGGTATATGCTGGGAAGGGGCAGTATAGATTAAACAAAACATGGAAATCAAAGAATTATTTGATTAGGAATCCAATCCGAAGTGCTGATTATCTCAGCTTAATTATCTTCCTTTACTATTGCTTAAGATCTGCTTGTAATTCTGATGAAATTCCCTGTAGCTTCATGTCTTTGCGCAGACTCAGAAGAGTTCCGAAAAGAAATAATTGTTTTCTTAGACAGTTTTTGGTTTCTGAGAAAGTCTTTCGTCACAGAAGAGGCGTCTGTGGGTGGTCATTTGAGGGACACCAAGAGGCAGGGAGCTACATTTTGACTGCACCTTGAAAACGTTTATAAAGGCAGGAATTTAGAACAAGCTATTTTTTTTCTTCAAATGGTCAAATATTCAGATGATGAAATACTGTCTTCAAAGGTGTCTGTAGGCATCTGGCTCGGACTGAATATGTAGTGTTTATGAAATCAAAGGAAGAGAGAAAGGTTATTTGTAAGGATGAATTGAACAAGGTGGTTATTAATACTATCATTATTTTACTGGTGGGTACAATCCAGACCTCAGAGTTCTTCTTTTTTATGGGAAGAAAAGGATCTTTGAAACAGTTACATTTTCCCAAGCAGCTTTGTATTAGAATTCTACACTGCTTTAAAGTTTTGCTCCCCCTAAATGGAAATCTATCCATATAGAATTTCTAGAAAGAAATTCAAGTAGTGTGATGGTGAAGGTCGTGTTTTGCAGTCAGCTCTGTACATTACTAACCCTCAGGTTCCTGATCTGTATAATGGGCATTATAACATTGACCTTCTGAGGTTATTTTATGAGTTAAATGAGGTAATACATGTAAATCCATGGAAAAGCTTAGGGCAGTGCCTGACATGTGCGATGAAAACAGAAGCAATAATGATGAAGCTAGTATAAAAAATGGGAGAGAGAGATGGATGTGGCACATGTGAGCAGATCACAACCAGGTTTACAAGAGACCATATTTGGGAAAACATAACATCCACTTTGCCCATCCCCTTCTCCATCCCCTTCTGGATTTGTTCCCACAGACCATGCTGGTGATTGGGTAAGTTTCAATAACATATTTTCTGGAATGAAACACATTTATTTCTTTGTTGGGAGGCCTTACTCCCAAATATATACCAGTCAGGTCATTTCTAGAAAGTCTGTTGTCTGATTTAGATTTTAATATTTTTTTTCCTCATTTGCACACAAAATAGAAAAAAATTGCCCATTTATTTGCAGGGAATAAAAACATGTAATACCAAAGAAAATTAGAAGGTAAAACTCTAGAATAACATGATTCTTCAGAAAATACAATCTAATTATAGGAGACAGGTAATATCCAGTTCTTTTTTGGTTGACCTATAATAAATGCAGATTGCTTAGGTATTTAATATAAAGTGGTATTTCAAAACCAAAAGGTGACTATAATTTCCATTATCAGTGGAAAAAGTAATATTAAGGTAGAAATTAGTACTTTGGGCTTATAAATGGGGACAAAAAGTCTTTTGAGCAAAACTACATGAAAAATTGTAACTCTTCTCTTTCAATCTCAAGTTAGAGGATCATTGTCTCAAGAAATATATTTGGTGACTCTATCATGTACCGGGCCTTGTTTTTAGAACCTGGATCTACAGCAGTGAACAAGAAAGACAGACCTTGGCTTTGATGGAATTTAAAATCTGGCCGGTGGAAATAGAATAAAAACAATAAAATCGAATGCAGTCACACGATAATTTCTGAAAGTGAGAAGTTTGAGAGAGGACCGTGTGATGGGAGAGACAATGGCCAGTGGCAGGGATGAGATGTGTGTGAGAGGTGGGGGGAGGCGTGTTCAGACTGGAAGTGGCCCCGGGAAGTCTCCCTGGGGTGGGCTTGACTAACCCTTCTTCTGGGTAGTGTTCCAGGCGGGACCCAGATGGAAAGCGCCTCTCACGTGGCTGCCACTGGGGAAGTGAGAGACTGTGGCGCAGAGGTAGGGTCAGAAGGTTTAGAGCCCAGATCCCCCCAGACTGCAGGTACTGTAAGGAGTTTAGAATTTATTCTTAGTGATATTCGAATCCAATGGGGACTTTAAAGTGTGGGAAGGAGGTGACCTGGTTTATGCTTTCCAAAGATCACGCTGGCCACTTCAAAGAGGAGCAAGAACCAATCAATCAGGAGGAGAGTCGGGGGGGGGGGCTTTTGTGCAAAGTGGGGGCCAGAGAGGGCAGGACAGGACCTAGAGATGACGTGGCAGTAATGTCACCAAGAGTTTGGGCAACTGCCTCTGCTTGCTGGCAATGTTAGGGCATCGGTGTGTTTGGTAAGAAGCTCCAATGATCAACCCGACGTGGGCTCCTCAGACCTTAAGCAGAGGCTTTCTGGGCAGAGGCATAATCTGCTGTTTGTTTCATTCAGTTAGATGATTGTGCCAGGGAGGCGGCTCACTCCTGTAATCCCAGTACTTTGGTAGGCCGAGGCGGGAGAATTGCTTGAGCCCGAGAGTTCAAGACCAGCCTGGGCAACCTCATCTACCAAAAAATTAAAAAAACTGAGGAAGGTATGGTGGCGCGTGCCTGTAGCCCCAGCTGCTCAGGAGGCTGACACCGAAGGATTGCCTGAGCCTGGGAGGTCAAGGCTGCGGTGAGCCATGGTTATACCACTGCACTCCAGCCTGGGCAACAGAGCAAGACCACGGATTCAAAAAATAAAATTAAAAAGTGAATAAATAAATATTATATATACTTACATATATGGTAAAGTGTGGAGCAATGATATATCCAGTTATACAGGAAAATAACGTGTGTTTAGGTTAAAGGAGAGAGCTAAGAAAATTTAGTGTGACAAAGTTCCATAACACGTCAGGGACCGATGTCCATGCTTCTTTGTGAGGAGCTGGAATTCCACGGATGATAATAGCACACAGCCACAGACACACTGCGTATTCTTGTGAACCCTTTGGTATTTTTTAAAATAAGTTTAAAAAAAATCTAAATATTTTAATAAATTTAGAAAGAAAGAGGAAAAAAGAAAAAACATTCCACTCAGAGATTACAAATTATTATTACCATTTTGATATGATTCCTCACCAATTCACAATCTTGGGTCCAGTTCCAGTCTCAACCTCTGCCTTCTACTCTCTGACCTTCCCCTTAAATCATTGAGTTTACTGCCCATACTATTTCCTCACATACTTATCCCACAAATGGGCTATTTCTGTTCTGAAAATTTTTGTTGATCTTTTCTGTGGGTTGCTGCCTCCTGCGCTCCGTGGTTTTGTGTGCCACGTAACTTGAAATGAAACAGTTACTGGTTTACTTCTGCAATGAACCGGTGACTCGTGAAACACTGCCGGGGCTATTCTGGGGGGATCCCTCCATGTACTCCCTCACTGTGGTTCTTGGCTCCAAGTTTTAGTTCACGTTGGGGAGCATGAAGGGTAACACTTGCCAGGTGTTGCTTAAAAAATAAATGTTCTAAATGTTTAAATAGGGAGACCTCTACCTTGTTGGTTTCATGGGCTTGGTGATGACGTTTCCAGAAGCCACGGGTCCTTGCCTGCCATTGCTCTGTGGGAAAGGATATCTTCTGGGACTGTTTTGTGCCAATGTTTCCTCCTAATGTTTAGGACCTAAATGGGGCAGGGATGGGTTGGATGTGTATGTGAAAGAGGTGAGGAGACGACTGGGGAAACTGAGGATCCCAGGGCCGGGTCCCTATCCTTTGTTTTCTTCAAGCTCCCTTGTTTGCAAGGAAGGAGACCCACTCAACAAGCAGACACATCCACCCATACACAGAGGGCTTTCTTGGGTGTATGGTAGATATATAGTGAGGATGCCGACGTGTCATGGGCTCCAAAGTCAGACAGTGAAGTGAAGACATGTCTCATGTGAAATAGGACTGGGCTCTGCATTGTTGGGGTAAAGTCTCCTTACTCTCATCATCTTAGGAGCTCCTTTCTAGCTGGCTTATCTGGCCTAAGATTCAGCCCAGTGGCTGCCTGTCCTGATGCCATGCCATCTCCTTCTCAACTCTAGTGCCGTGTCCCAACTGGTCTGTCCATCTCTTTTCTGTTTTGCTCAGTTCTGTTTTCCAGAGAACAATTCTGTTTGGTTCAGCCCCTGGAGACCCACCCACTTCTGGTTGGTGGTGGTGGCTTGGGATCTGTTGATGTGGCCCCTTGTCTACTCAGCAGAGCTGGGCAGGACAATGATGGACGTGTCCCATGTTGCTGTTGTGTGAAGAAGAGCCATCTTCTGTTTCTCCGAAGTTCCCTTGGCAGTGGAGGGAACGAGGAGAGTGTTTAGGGTCACTTCTTGGAGAAGGCATTGCTGGTGCTCAGCAGCCAGGCTGACCTGTGGGAAATTTCAGAGAATTCTGGAGAAATCTGGAGAATTCTGGAGCATTTGGAAGGGAGGACTGGAGGAAGGATGTGGCAGAGTAGCCAAGTCAGGTAGAAGATGCAGCCAGTGGTTGTAGGGCCTTCTCTAGAAAGGGGTGTTTTATGTGCAGTGCACAGATTTTTTATTTCTAAAATAAGGTAAAGATGGAAGGTAATTCTCTGGTAAATTCAGTGTTTATCACCTTATCTACTCCACGACAGTCAGACCTTCCTTTCTGGCAATAGCATATTTTAGCATCCCTCTGTGCTGTTATTACCCTAAAAGAATCTCTGTCTCTGTCTGCTGTTACCTGCCCTTGAAGGAATTAAAATAGATAGGAAACTCCTGTAACTAAATGGCAAAAGACCTAGCCACCTGATTGTGAAATGAACTAAAGATTTGAATAGATATTTCTCCAAACAAGACATACGAATGGCCAACAGATATATGAAAAGATGTTCAAAGACACTAATCACCAGGAAAATGTAAATCAAAACCACCATGAGGTCTCACCTCACATCTGTCAGGAGAACTGTAATCTAAAACACCAAAAAACAAGACAACTCTTGGTGAGGATGTGGAGAAATTCAACAGTCCTTTTTCTTCTCCTGACTCTGGGGTATGCCAGGTTCCAGAACAAGGTGCTATTGGGTGTTAGACGGTGTGTTGAGAAAAACCTGCTTCACCACTGGGGATTTCGGTGATACTGAATTAATATCTTTTAACCAGCAATGTTCTCTGTATTCTCAGAATCCATTTGGCAGAGGTAGGAAACAGCCTCCAGCCCAGCACACCCAGAAATTCATCATGGTGGAATTTCCTGATCATTTTCATGTTCCACCTTTGCCCCATCCAGATTTAAGAGGGACAACAGATGTGCTCTCAACCTCCCCTATGAAATGCTTCAAGTGCAAAGCTTAACAAACACCAGCATATTTCTTGAGGCTTTTGGAAGAATTGAATTTTCTACATGCAAATTGTTATTGTTTTGTAAAAATAGCAAAACTCATTGCTGCCATTCTGAACAGGTCCTGTGTAAAATACACTAATCCAGTACTGACAATCTGGTTGTGTCATCAGAATGGACAAGAAAGAATTGTTGAGATATTGATTTTTTATCAGTACGGCCTTACGGACACATGATTTAGGAAACATTTAAATGAGAGACCAGTCAGAGAAAGGACATTAAATAAGGTTTCAATAGAAAAAGACAGTTACTCTTGATATTTAATGTTCATACCAGTGAATACCACAGAGGATTTTGTCCTCGATGATTGGAGTGATTGTCTTAACATTTTTGGGTGTTTTGTATAGACCTGGACATTTAGTCAATGGATGAGTTTTTCTGGAGACTCAGAGAGATTATCTCTGAAACTTGCTGATCTGACTACTTCAATGTGAAGCACTACATAGTATGGACAGCTTGGTGTGAGTGTACCCAAGTGGCTGGGTTCTTCCTTTTATTTCTCCCAAGCAGATACAGCCCTGGTTGCTCACCGATTATTCACCCACGCCACCATCCCCTGAATCTCTTCTCCCCAAATGTAAGTGCTTTTTTGGGGGGAGGCTGATTCTGACTTTGTAATTTATGTTGATCTTATCTTCTGTGATGTTTACACGGTTAGCAATGGCTTATGAGTGACCCTGTACTGTTCTCTGTTTCATTATGTTAGTTTTGCCTTTCTCTCCAGATTGTAGGCTCTTTGGGGTCATGATGACTCTCAGAATCAACCTATCCTTTTTGCTACAATTTTAATTCATGTTTTCATCATTTTTTTGCTTGGACTAGTGCAGTAGACTCTTCATTGAATCACCAGAAAACAAAATTTCTAAAACACAAGTCTGGCTGTGGTTATCCCTTGTCTAAAAACCCTTCAGGGGTCCCCTTGCCTTTAGTGTGATTTCCAGTGCCTCAGCCTAGCCCTCCATAACCTGGTTGCTCTTGCCTGAGCTTTCAATTTCTACCTTCTTGCTCGACACTCTCCCTTCCTCAAGTGCCAGAGCCAGACAAGTCCTTTCTTAGTAGTCAAGTGTGACGAGATCTTTCAATCCTTTGGCACTGGGTCCCACTGGTCCTTTGCTTAGACATTTTTTTCCTTCTCTTATGCTTCTGAAATTTTTGGTGTATTATAAAAACACACACACATTTTAAAAACTGAAATAGTGATGTTAAAACTGAAGGAAGAGAGGTAAGGAATATGTGTAATGGTGAACATTATTTGACCAACCAGACAAATATATAATTTGTGCAGGTTAAAAAAGCATATTAATAACTTCAAGAGGTTAACCAATTTAGGACTCAATTAGAAATGTGATCCCAGGAACTACATACAAATTATTATAATTACAGTGACAGGAAATGGTGCTCCTAGGAAATGGTAGAAGGCAGAAATTTACAAGAGGAATAGATTATTTAAAAGTCAGGCAGCTTGTCTTTGCACGCTAAGAGTTGAATTGGGAAAATTAAAGATCTCACATCATAAAACTACCAGCAGAATGAAGTAGTAAGCTAATCCACTCAGCAGAAAGCAGTTCACCGCCATAATTGGAAATATAGGCTTGTGGTTACTTAATGGAAGTGAACATTTAATCATGTCAGGGCCACTGTGTGCCATAGATGTGACATACCATCTCTAACATATTTTGCAACTTGGACAATTAATTCCACACCTGTACTGTCCTGCATTCAGCTTTATAAAACATGTCCTCCCCATAAAAATAAATGTATGTGGCAAATAGCCCTCTCTCTTGTTTGCCAAAAAACAGATTACTATCAGGAAGGCCGAATTATCACCTGCTGTCAACAAATGGATTACTCAAGTTAAGGTCATTATTGTTGCTGTCATTCTCTTACATATTAAAACTGTTATTTATGAATATAGGAACGATATGGATGATCTTGATTTATCTGGGGTTTCTATTAGACCTTTTTGAACTTCATTTTGCATGCTTGTAAGATTATGAATTAAAACTATCCATGCAGTTCCACATTTTTTTAAAAAGAGAAATTGCCTCTTAAATGAAGATTTTTTTCCCTCTTACTGCTAAAGGTTTTAGATTAACTCAGCATCCCATGAACCTTTTCATGTTGTCATCTACTGACATTTTTCTTTCTGGATTTTTAGAAATATAATACAAGATAAAAATACACTTGGAGGTGAAACAGCAAGTGGTAGCGATAACAAGAATATTTATTTAGTTTACTCTCTTGCTTTTATTTTTCCCCTTATTATTTATGCAATTTATGTTTCTACTTTATTTTGTTGTAGTTGTTCTCTAAAGTTGGCTTCATTTAACTTTGATTTCCACGATTCTATTTTATTTAATTAAACTTTTTAAAGACTTTTTGCCACCCCATTTAAATGAAACATGACTGAGGAGAGAATGAATATAAACATCTTTGCATAACTGATACATTGAAAAATGCATGACCACTTAAATGTCACAACTCGGTGAAGCATTTCTTTTTCATTCTAGTACTACTGAATTTTAAGGACGTACTGCATTTTGCATTTGTAGCTTTGCTTAAATCAGGTAGCACCATCCTCTTGGCCTAAGAACTATCTTCCTGATGAGCATGTTGCTGAGATTTCGGAGTTTCACACACCTGTTTCCTCCTCTTCCTTCTCTCTCTTTTTTGTTTTTTTGAGTTGGAGTCTCACTCTGTCGCCCAGACTGGAGTGCAGTGGCCGTTCCCTGCCACCGCAGCCTCGACCTGCTGGGCTCCGGCGATCCATCTGCCTCGGTCTTCCAAGTAGATGGAACTACAGGCGTGCGCCACCATGCCCAGCTAATTTTTGATTTATTGTAGAGACGAGGTCTCGCCAAGTTGCCCGGGCGGGTCTCGAACCCATGGGCTCAGGCAATCCACTCGCCTCGGCCTCCCAAAGTGCTGGGATGATAGGCTGAGGCACCAAGCCCGGCCCCTTCTCTTCTTTATCTTCCTCCCTTCCCTCCCTCTTTCCCTCCCTTCCTCACCTCTCCCTCCTCCCCTTCCTCTCTATTTCCAGCTTTTTCTCTCTGGCAAATTGCCAGGGCTGTGGGATGACAGATGTGAGGCCAGCCTTGGGCTGAGGCAGCAAACTGAACATTCAGGGTGGCTGTCCCTCCTCCCACCTCCCAGGCCTCCCGGGCTGTTACTGAGCGAGGCTCCCCCTTCTGCCAGGCCCAGCGAGCCTCAGGAATTAATGTTGTTCTGGGTGGTACCTCTCCCCTGTCTCTGGGCCTGATCTGACTGCTCATTTGCTTGCTCTTCAGCAGTCGGGCTGCAGTAGTTTCGACTCCAAGAATGAGGTAAGGTCTGATTCCGATGTCCTACCAGCAGCAGCCCATGGGCAGAAAAGGCCAGGAGAATACAAATCGGAAAGGAAAATCAAAGGACACAGAAACAACCAGGTTATTACAAGACAAAATAAATCAAAGCTAGATGGAGAGCAGAAGGGTAGGGGAAGTAGTCAGGAAACTACCATTTCCTAAGCACCTGCTAGGATGGAGCATGCCCATGACTACAGGAGCCAGGCATATGACATTCTGGATGATTGATGACTGGGGCTTATGTTTGTCTCTTTGCCACAGTCCCCACCATTCCACAGTGTCTCACTAACAAATAGACGATGACTGTTTTGAAGGAACAGGAGTTTTTATGCTCTCTCGAATCTTAGCTTGATATTGTATTAGATTGCTTCGGAATACTGGGGACCCTATAAACCAGAAAGATCTAAGCTTTTCTGGAGGGGTCCACCACTTCTTAGGCAACTGTTGCCAATGTAGGAATGTGGCACCAGTGATGAGTTCTGATTTTTCAACAGAAGCGGATGTCCCAGGTTTGTTTGTTTTTATGTGTGTGAAATTTCCTGATTTTTAAATGTTGATAACTAAATAAGAAAATTAAAAATTAATTAGCACCATCAAATAAATAAGTTGGCGGGATGAACATGTCATCTTCTGTGGCCTACTATGCGCCATGTGCTATACCAAGCACGTTCCATGAACTAGCTGACTCACACCTCAGCCCAGCCCCATGAGGTTGGTATTGCCGTTCCCATCCCCAGGAATTAAAGGAGAAACTGGCGAGGATTCGGAAGAAAAGTTGAGTTCAACAGACGTTTCCTGAGCACCTACTGTGTGCCAGAATCCATGTTGCTCCTTGCGGGAAGATGTACAAGAGTTTCTGCTCTGCAGACACTTCTGGTCTATCTCAGAACACCGGAGGGACGTGTGAAGAGTTCACCACTTACACAATGGAATGTTATGCAGCCATAAAGAAGGACAAACATATGGACTTTGCAAGCAACTTGGATGGATTCAGAGTCTATCATACTCAGCGATCTATCACAGAAACAAAGAACAGAGTACCACATGTTCTTACTCATAAGCGGACCCTGAACAATTCTCATAATACTATAAGAAAGGGATTGGCAGTAGTGGAAAACTGTCAGGAGGGGGATGGGATTGACAGTTGAGGGAAACTGCTAGGGGAAGGAGGGGCACACCTCATCATCAAGGGTACCTGCATAATCAACGTTTGCATACCTCACCCTGAATTGTACCCCACATCTTAATAATAATAAGAGTTCACCACCACCACAATATTTAAATAATGGTTCAGAACAGTAGTACAAGGCCTCTCAGGATTAACAGTCAAATGAATTGCGCAGATAATCATTGTTATAGGAACCCAGAGAAGGGAGGGAGACTTCTCTTTGTGCTTGATAGAGGGTAAGGGATTTTTACAGGGATTAAAAGATTAGGAATATTCTCCAAAACAGGTAGAACAAGGAGGGGAGGATTCAGAGCAAGAGACTGAGGTAGCTTTTCCTTTGGAAGAATTCCTTCTAGAGAAAAAAAATCTCCTCCTTAGGGCAAAGATGGCTTGCAGAGATTCTCAAACTTTTAAAACAGGGGGCCAGTTCACTGTCCCTCAGACCGTTGGAGGGGCGGACTATAGTTTTTAAAAAAAACTATGAACGAATTCCTTTTTTTTTTTTAACTATAGTCCGCCCCTCCAACGGTCTGAGGGTCAGTGAACTGGCCCCCTGTTTTAAAAGTTTGAGGACCCCTGGGAGGGTTGAGTCACTGGCTCATGAGTGCACAGTAAATTCATGGCAAATCCAAGGCTAGAACCCCAGGCCTATTTGCATAACCATCCACTGGTCATTTTATTAGAATCTATCTTGGATTTTTTTGGGGGGAGGTGGGCAGTGTGGCACAATCACGGTTCACCACAGCCTCGACCTCGTGTGCTTAGGTGATCCTTCCACCTCACCTTCCCAAGTAGCTAGAACTACAGGCATTCACCACTATGCCTGGCTAATTTTTTGATTTTTTTTTTTTTTATATAGAGATGAGGTCTCTCTTTGTTGCCTAGGCTGATCTTGAACTCCTGGGCTCAAGCAATCCTCTGTGCTCGGTCCTGCAAAGTGTTGGGATTACAGGCGTGAGCCACTGTGACCAGCCCTATCTTGGATTTTTGATGTGCAAAGATCAGAATGGTTATAACACAAGTCTCTACAGAGCTATCGCATAATCCCTATGCCTGCTGATTAGAAGCTTTCTAATGCTGTCTTGGAATTTTTCCCATTTCTTCTGGAACTCTCTTTTCATATGAAAGCCTGGTTGCTGAAGGATCCAGATTGTGGCCATAGAGACCCTAGGCATGAGAGTCTGCTCAATACCAGTGGAGCATTATAAATAGTGGGACCTGCTTGAATGACTTCTAGCCTTGAACTTGGAAGAAGTCAAGATTACAGGGAAAAAAAATTACAGCGAGTGCAGAGAACGGAAGGGATCATACAGATGACTTCTAACTGGCATGCATAAGAAGTCCTAGCTGCCCTGTAGAGCAGTGATTTTCAAGTTTGATCTTATTCACTACAAAGTCCTGTGTTCATTTGAATGTCTTACTCAAATTCCTCAAGTTTAAACAGATGAAACTGGTCCTCAGACCTCCTCTCATCTAAGCCTTTCCTTAGGGTGCTGCGTTTAGCCCTAGGGGTTGGCAATCTGCTGTTGCATCAGTTTTTCAGGATGAGAAGGATGGAGAAGCTCAGAGATGGGGGTGGAAGTGTGAGAGGTATGGCGTTCTAGGCCAGTGCTTCCTCAACTGCAGGGCGTTTACCCAGGGGGCTGTGAAAGCGGGGAGAGGAAAGGAGATAGTAGAATTTTATGTCAGATTTATTTTGTGTCTCATCCTTTTCAAGTTCCTTTTGGTTTGTGTTATAATGCGCATGCTATATTAGTGCAGTGGAACGAATTCATAATTAAATTATATTATAGATTCTATTATGTTATACATTTAAAAAATGTATTCTTGGGATATGTGCTCAACTTTATTTTTTACTTGTCTAACAAGGCAAAGGGTCAGAAATGTTTGGAGACGCCGATGCTGCACTATGAATTTCAGCCTTTTGCATTTCAAATCCCTTCTACTAAAGGACCTAGATCCCACCGTGATAAAAAAAAAAGCCCAGCTTTTCCAAGAAGAGGGTTTAACTGCTCATAGGCATTCTGTAATTTGTCATTTATGGCAGGTTTTGAGGACATAAACATTGCAGTGGTATTTTTGAGAGGACATGTTTATCATTACAGCGCCAAAACACATCACAAACAGAAACAATAATTTCATTAGTAGCCGAAAATTGTAATAATGCTGTTGAATATAAATTTCACTGCTATGGTAATTCTTGAAACAAAACAACGACGAATAAAATATTGCAGCAGTCTTATTGGGAATAAACTTTATTGCCATGAGTAAGACACAAGTGGGAGGATTGATGGAGACTGAAATTTGGGGTAATTGTTTTCAGCCAGTGGTATGGGTATTGTCAGTAGGAATGTTTTCTTTTCTCCAGTATCATTCACTCACCTCTGGTGGAAAATCTATGCTCTGGAGAGAATGGGAATAACGTTCCCCTTACTTGAACACCAAATCTCACTTTTTCTTACTCAGTCTTTTATGAGCTCTGCAATGCCATCCTGTTGCATAAGCCAAAACCCGAGGCTCATCCTCCCTTTCCTTGTTCCTCCATAAGAAATCTATTCACCAAGTGCTGTCATCAGTTCTACCTCTGAATTGAACCCTGATTCTCCTATTTTCCTGGTCTATGCCCATTTCCTAACCCTGCAGTAGGACCCCACAGCCAGTGAAGGAACTGTTCTGTCTCCGCTGTGCATTTCTAGAGCAGCACTCCAATTACTAGGAAGTCTGCTTAAAGGGAGTTTACCAGGACAACTTAGGTTATCACATGGCCGCTCCCCACGCCTCTGTGTGGGGCCCCAGGAGGAGTCACACGCCAGGCTTGTCCATCTCCTCTGCCACCCCTGGTCCAATCCCGGACTCCACTGTATCCAGTCATTTGTCACCAAAGTAAGCATCGGCCATTGGATCAACCACTCTCCAACGAAAACCTTCCTGTGTCCTCCTCTTGCTTACAGAATTGAATCCAAAGTCCTTCACGTAGTCCTCAAAACCCTGATCTCCTTTCTCATCTCACACACTTTCCCGCTTGGGTCACTATGTCCAGCTAAGGCACTCCCATTCCCTCAGTGCTGAGCTGGCCCATGTCCATCTTTCAGGTTAAATATCCTTCCCTTCCTTGGAGAGCTCCTCCATGACCACTCAGCTAAAGTAGCCCACGGGGGCCTCCATTGCTGTCCATCTCTACCCTAGGGCTGGGGGCCTTCAGGGGGTGCTGTTTCCACAGGACGTGGGGCAATTGGCCGCCCCCCACCCATCCCCCCCACAAGCTGTGCCACGATACAGTTCTTTATCATCTCGTGTCTTTCCTTCACACTTTATTCCATCTGACATTACCACGCATATCTTACTGCTCAAAAAAACAATAACCCAGTCTTTAAAGAAAGGGAGAATTTGGAACGCTCAGGTTTATGGTTCCACATCAGATGGGGAGGACCACATCATCACGTTTGGGCAAGCTGAGCTCTCCAGAAGCAAGCCAGACACCCCTGCACTGACCTGTGCTCTGGGGAGGCCCACTAATGTCAGCTTGTTGGCATCTCAGCTCACGTAGGAGAGCTGCACAGAGTGGTGTTATACCCAGTCACACTGGGCCCCGAGGCAGCAGAAAAAACAGCAACACCCAGACTGTCTACTTCAGATTTCAGTATATTGCTAATCATCAATTTTTTTTGGTGGCAAATTTTAAACATTGCATTAAAATCCTATCTTGCTTATTTTGGTGCCCAGTTCGGTTTGTTTTTTGCTTTTGTTTATTTGTTGTTGCTGTTTTCTTTTTTTGAAATGGGGTCTCACTATGTTGTCCAGGCTAGTCTTGAACTTTTGGGCTCAAGTGTTCCTCCTATTTTAGCCTCCCAAAGCCTCTTTAAGTTTTGTATACAAGGCAGGTGCCTCACCTGCCTTATCCTAAATATGGCTCTGGCTGGAACATATTGATCAGGAATATATAACAATGTAAAGTATAAGGAACCAGGCTTTATTTTGGTTGAGTGGAAGTGACTAATGAGTGACACCTCACAAGTGTGTTGGGTGGGTATAACCTAGGAGCCCACCCTGCTGAACTGACAAACAAGAACAGTACATATCGGGGGCTAGAGAATTTCACGTTAAAAAAAAATTTTTTTTTAAGATGTGGGGTACAATTCAGGGTTAGGTATATAAATGTTCATCATGTAGGTACCCTTGTGGATGAGGTGTGCTCCCCTCCCCTGGCCGATTCCCACTACTGCCAATCCTGCCTCCCCCTATCCCCCCAGCAGTTTCCTGCTACTGCCAATCCTTTTCTTATAGGATCACGATAATTGTTCAAGGTCCACTTATGAGTATGAACAGCACATGGTTGTTTTTGAACAGCTGGATGTTGACCGAGGCTCGGGAGCAGTGTCATAACAAAATGGTGGAAAAAGCAGGGCTTGGACTTCTCATGGCCTCGGTTTCAAATCTTGTTTCTGCCAACTTAATTGTTGTGTGGTTTGGGGCAAGTGATTTATCTTCCTTGAGCCTCAGCATCTGTAAAGTCAACATTAAAAAAAAAATCACCTTTGGTTGAGTCAGGGTGAACATGAAATGAAATGATCAGTGCGTTGGACACCTGTCTACCGAGCACCCACGACGTGCCAGCTCTGCACTGGACTCTGGGATTCAGAGGCAAGGAAATGAGAGCAGGACATTATCTTGGCCCTCTTGGAGCTTGCAGCCTGGGGGGGGTTGGTCATTCATCTGGGCCACAAAGGTGGCGAGTCCTCATGCTATGAAGCCCAGCGGGAAGCTCCCTCTAGGGAGTGATGATCTAGGTGAGATCTGGAAAGAAAACTGGAATTCCAGGCACAGCAAGTAGCAAGGGCTTCCAAGCGGGGAAGTTGCTTCTGCAAAGACTACATGCAGGGAAGGGCGTGGCCTGTTCACAGAAGTGAACAAATGCCAGTTTGGCTGGAGGGCAGAGCACGGATGCCTGTCATTTATGTTGCCGTTTTACCATTATCAGCCTCTGGGCTGGGCCACGGCACTGTGGGGAGAATGGGTTCCAGAATCCACTCATGCCACCCGAGGGAAGAGCGGTTCTGCTTTCAAAGGCAGGAACTGCGTTCTAGGTATGGGGTTGTATTTCTAGAGAAGGTTCCAGAAAGAGGTGGGGGAAGCCTGGTGGAGTGAAGAAAGAGGGAAAACAGTTAAACCAAAAAGATCCAACCTTACGACAGACAGTGAATAAACAAGAAGGGACGTTTCTGTGTCCCCTGCCATATTTCTTTGGAAATAAAAGTTATGTTTTCCAGAAATAACTTAAGTATTCAGCAAGAAAAGGTTCTGAGCTGTAAAGAGCCAGGGCTGGAAAATTCCCTGGTGTGCTAACATTTCCGAACAAAATGTACAGGCAGCTGTCATTCATTGACAGCACCCATTTTCCCCATGAGGTAGTTGAGTTTTGGAGGAATCGTAAAGGTTTCAGCTGAGCCTGATATATTTCCATGGACCTGTCATAAATGGGCAAAAAAAAAAAAAAAAAAAAAAAGAGAGTGAGAGTGAAACTGTTGAACTTTAAATGTAATCTCAACAAAGTGTCCAGGGGAAATTCGTGCTTATGGACGATCTGATGTTGTCAGAGTCCATTCCCCCTGGAGATCACAGAACAGGTGGGAGAGGGCCACTTATTCTGTCCCTCAGCCTCCTGCTTCCCCAAGCCCGAGCGTGACCTTCGAGAGCGTGACTTTGCAAGCCCCGCCTTGAGACCCTGAGCTGTGGGTGTTTGTCATGCGAGTGCCATTTGTGGCAGCTGATACGGCCTGGAAGGTTTTACCGAGTCAGTCAGAAGATAACGGCTTTTCATGGCCTTTTGCATTTGAACTAGTGATCCAGAGGTGAGAAATTCTATATTCCATTACCGACTCTCTTAGCTCTCCTGGGCACCCCGATAGAGCTGTGATGCTCAGAGTCACGTGTGGCGTGCCGCCTCAGCTCACGATGAAAAGCTCCCCCAGACTGAAAGCAAATTCCCCGTGCAAATCCCACGATGCCAGCTTCACGGCGAATAGCTCCAACTTTCCTGAGGGGGCTCATCATTGCCAAACTGTTAAAAACCCCGTGTGAGAGGCGGTGAGTTCGCAGCGAAGCCCCCCTCAGTCTTCTGTTGTTTACGCCTCTCAATAGCTTAAATGCTTCCTTCTCTCCCTTTTTGGGTAGAGGGGGCAGTTCTCATCAGCCTCCCCCCCAAGAAATCCAAAGGACTCAGGTGAGGATTCCGGGTGACTGGGAGGTGGCAAGATGTTTTGACAATGCTGACAAGAATCGCAATCAACAGGTCCCTCTCTCCATCAAAGGTCTTCTGTGATTGGGAAAAGCAGTCATTATGGCGGCCAGTGAGGCTTGGTGTCATTTTGTTAATAAAGGCTTTATAAGAACCAGGAGAACACCATCTGGTCCTGGGGCCCTGCCAGGTTGAAGAGACTTAATAGCTTCTTGAGTTTCAGCAGTAAACATTGGGCTATCCAGGGAACAGAACATGTGCTCGGGAATGGTGAGGAGTTAGAGCTTATTTAAAAGGTGGAGGGTGGTCTGGGGCAGTGGCTCACGCCTGTAGTCCCAATACTTTGAAAGTCTAAAGCGGGAGGATGGCTTGAGCCCAGGAGTTTGAGACCAGCCTAGGCAATACACTGAGCTTCCACCTCTACAAAAAAAAAATAAAAAAATTAAGCCAGGCGTGGTAGCACTCGCTTGTAGTCCCAGCCGCTTGAAAGGCTGAGGCGGAAGTATTGCCTGAGCCCAGAAGGTCAAGGCCATAGTGAGCTGGGATCATGCCCCTGCATTCCAACCTGGGTGACCGAGTGAGATTCCTACTCAAAAACAAACAAAATATGGGGAGGGGGTGTAAGAAAATCCTTTGCATTAGCAGAGGAGAGAACAAGAGGCGGAAACTCTTTCTGCAAAAGGCTGTCGAATTATCCTTTAGGCAAGAGGCTTCATTCATAAACTCAGAGTCCACAAAGAAACTTTTAAGGTGAGGTTCTGTATGTCCCTTCTGCAGGGCATGGCCGTCAGCACTGGTGAAAGAAGATCTGGACTTTTTCTAGTTTATGAAACTTGTAGGCCAAAGTAAAACCCAGTGACCTATTTCATGAAGTAAACCGCTGAAGAGTTGACAGTCACCCTCCAGAGAATCGTTTGTGCCCCCAGAGCAAAGTAAGATAATATTTATTCATGGTATTAAAAAATTTAAATGAAGTCATCCAGTGGCAGCCTCTGGAGGAAGAAATAAAAACGTACAGGGACACTGGTTAGAAATGTTGCCATAGATTAAGACTATGGAGGCAATTAATATCGAGAAAAGTCAATCTAGCAAGGAAAGAACCTGAAATATTTATATAAAAAGTTAAAAAAAATCCCATTAGCTATTACCCAGGTGGACATATCTCCATGTAATTATGGAGTCCGCTAACAAAAGCAAATTTCTCTCTCCCTGGTTCCATCTCTAAGGCATTCGAGTTGGCAGAAGTTCTTTTCATGGGGAAGTAATTTAAATAGATACTGAACGAGTTTAGGGTCTCTTCTGTATAAATTGTTCTTATTTTGTAGGTAAAAAATCTGACACCCATGGGGCAAAAAGAGAGAAATTGCTAGGTGCCTAGGAGATGCTCCGTAGGTCCTCACGGAACTGCATTGCGAAAGGCGGAGGACGTTTGGTTCAGGGGACCAGCGAGACAGGAATCAGAGCAGCATTTAGGAATTGGCAAACGTCATTCAAATAAAGTATCATACTTGAGCCCCACCACAAGCTAGTGAGACTAGATTGATATTGCAATCCACAGCCATCGATAAGAAGCTCACAGAAGTATGATGACATACAACCCCATCTGTGATCTGTGGGACTAAGACTAGAACTATTATTATTTTTTTTTTATTAAGTTCTCAGTCTGTCACCCAGGCTCACTGTAACCTTGAACTCTTGAGCTCAAGCAATCCTCCCACCTCAGCCTCCCCAGTAGCTAGGACGACTGGTGTGTACCACTACTCCTGGCTAATTTTTAATTTTTTTTTTTTTTTTGTAGAGATTGGATCTCACTGTGTTGCTCAGGCAGGTCTTCAACTCTAGACCTCAAGCAATCCTCCTACCTCAACCATCCAAAGTGCTGGGATTGTAGGGAACTAACTGTCTTCACTGGCAGAGAAGAAAGGGAAGTTTTCTTTGGGGCACTTCTCATTCGATCTTGGTCGGGATGCAGGGTGAGTCTAGTTTCCCCTGCTTCTGCTCTGGGGCTCTAAGCATCACTAAAGGGAGTTCCGTGGCCGTGCTGACACCACCCAAAGACATGGTTTCCAGGTTGGGCTAGGTCTTCAGTGCTTCTTGAATTCACATCCTTTCCCCTAGTCACCCACTTGTGGATTCCTCATGGTAGCCCGTTCAAAACGACTGATCTCTCACCCTCTGCAGATTGTGCAGACAATCTTGCCTTATATTTCACAGAGAGAAAAAGGGTCTTATCTCCTAAAGACTCCCTTATTCTTCTTGCATCTATCTAAACGATCACCAGGCTGGTCTTGAGCTCCTGGGCTCAAACATTCCTCCTGCCTCAGTCTCCCAAGGTGCTGGGTTGACAGGCATGAACAACCATGACTGGCTCAGACACACATTATTAAGGCCAACCTCTTCCCTCGTGCACTGGACTTCCTGACTTCTTTCACCTTTTCTGCTACCTTATCCCATTGCTTCCCCCATCTTTTATCTTCACGTTCTTCCCACTGGCATATTCGTCTAAGTCTATACAGGATCCAGACCATTTTCATCTCTCTTCCTCCAAATTAACCTTCTCCTGACATTCTTGCAACTCATGCCCTCATTCCCGTTTCCTCTGAAGCCATAACCATTTCGCTTTTATTCCAACATGTTACTGAAATGGATCTTGCTAAGGTTACCAATAACCTAATTTTCAAATCTAATGACCTATTTTCAGGCTTCTTTCCTGATTCTTTAAAGCAGTTGTCTGAGTGAGCAACTCCCATAATTTGAAATAATCTACTTCCTTGGCTTGATTTCATTTATTTATCCATTCACTTACTCAATAAACATTGATCAATCCCTACTGTGTACTAGGGACCATTCCAGGCTCTGGAGATTCAGCAGTGTGTTGTATTCCAGTGGAGGGCGCAGGTAACAAATACACATGGACATGAATCTGAAGTGTGGTGTTGGCCGGGTGTGGTGGCGTGCACCTGTAGTCCCAGCTACTCAGGAGGCTGAGGCCAGAGGATCGCTTTAACACAGGAGTTTGAGGCTGCAGTGAGTTAAGATTGTGCCACTGCACTCCAGCCTGGAAAAATGAGTAAAACCTCATCTCTAAGAAAATGAAAATAAAGTATCACGTTGGATAATGATGAGGCCATGAAATATCTTCCATCGCAGGCCACTACTATTTCTTCTGATGCCTTTGACAGTCTCTCAGGTTCTTCTTCTCTCTGGTTCTTCGGTGTTGGTATTTCCAGGGTGACCTGTCTATCATCCGTCCTGCTTTTTCTAAAACATGACCCTCTAAGAGACCTTATCCACTCTGAAACTTTAAGTATGACATCTCTGCTAATTACATCTGCATTCACATTTCCATCTCAGACATAGCTTTCAGAGTTTGGATTCTTCTATCCAGTGATCTATGGGACATTTCCACTGGGGCGTCCTGTGGCTGCCTCTCATTTACCAAGTCCAGACTTATAGTCTCCTGCCACCCAAACCTGTCCTACTTTCTGTGTTCTCGATCCAAGTCAGTGTTGACATCATCCCACCATCTGGAAATCTTCCCCTCATCCCTACTGTAACGAGTCACCAAGGGCAGTTGATTCTGTGACTTCGAGGCCAGAATGCTGCCCTACTTTCTATCTCAGGGCCTGTGCCTTAGTTCAGACTCACATCATGTCTTTTCTGGACTCCTGCCTTCTAACAGGCTTCCCTAACTCCAGGGATCGCCACTTCAGTTTGCCTCTCGCTTTGTTGTTGAAATTGTCACCCTAAATATACCTGATTTTGTTAGTTCCCAGTTTTAAAAACAAAACAAAACAAACAATAAAACCAAAAACCTTCTTGTCTCCCTGTGGCCCATAGCAGATTTTAAGAACCCTCAGCTACAAATGATGCGTGGCTTGTGAGATCATTGCAGGGGGTTGCAACAAACATTCAAAAATATAAAATAGAAAATATCAAGGCGACTTTCACGTAGAAAGGATAAGTGTTGTTTCGGTAACCTTTTGTTTCCCTTAAAAATGTGTGTGTGTGTGTACATTAGGTTGAGATTTAAATGTATGTCTTCTCTGGGAATCATTAGAAAAGTTTCAAAAAGTACTGGTTTCTAGGGCATCACCAGCCTTCCTTTGTTTGAATGTAAGGCCCTTCTCGGTCTTGCCTTTTTCTTCCTCCACAGGTTCTTCCATA